>NW_026907755.1:0-53984 GCF_033807575.1 Cydia pomonella | reverse complement strand
GTGCGAAATTTTGGTTTTTGAAGGATATTTGTTGTCTGAAGGTGCCCAGTGCCTCAGCTGTTGTTTTTGCAGTTTCAACCGTCGCAACTAGTGCGGGGTTGGTTTTAGGCTTGGTGGTCGGAGATTTGCGGAGCTGCTCGCTGTAGGTGGGTCGTCTGGACTCTTCGGTGCCGATTGATTCTTTTTCGGTAATTGCCGTCTTGACCAGTTCGCTGAGGGCTCTTTGCTCCTCCCGAATCTGGTCAAGTTCCGCCTGGACGGTAGCCACGATGTTGCTTGCTTCCCCCTGCAGATTGTCGTCGGGGTCGGTTTGAACTCCTTTCGAAGACCGATCTGTAGGGGTGGGTGTTTGTAACAGAATGTTACGAATTTGTGTGCGCATTTGATTAGCGTAACTGTCAAAGATGGATGCAATATTTTTAGCCGAGGTCTTGATTTCACGTTTATTTTCTATTGTGACGCTTCTGTGGGTTTTTGTGGTTTCAAGATTATCCAGTATGTTTTTGGTTTCAAATCCAATATCGCCGGCGAGTTCCTCGAGCAACTCTAGAACTGGGTGTATGTTTGCATCGCGATCTGGCGATGGTGCATGTTCGCGCTGGGCAGGTGCCTCCGGCGGTGAGAAATAGAGGTTGTCGAGGTCCTCCAAATTTATATCCAAACTTTCTAAAATCATTTTTAAACTTTAAATCTGATGGTAGTAGATATGACCAAAAATTGATGGGATAGATGGGAACAATTTTTCTGAACTGAATAAGTCAAAAACGAAGAAGATAGGATGAGGAGAACAGATGAAATGAATTTTTTAAGTTTGAAAATTTTTAAAGATGTGGAAAAAAGACAAGGAAAATTTGGATAATTGGTGAACTAGACGTCGCTAAGGTAGGTGAGATATAAGGAAAGATAGCACTTGGGAAGCACTATTAGGCAGCGTAATCAGAAAAAATATAAGATGAACCAAATTGAAGATATAAATTTCCGAAGCTAAATTTTTAAAGGGCCAAAAAGTGACTTTTGAAAATTTTGAAAGAAAAAGATGTCCAAAAGTACAAAAACTATTAAGATCTATAAAGAAACAATTAAAAGGAAACGGTAGACACTAAAAAGAAGAAGATCGGACAGATAGGAGAAGAGATATGAATTTTTAAAGATTGAAGATTTTTGAAGATGGTCTGAAAAAGAGGAAAATGGGGATATCTCCGGAACTAGAAGAGTCCCGGAGGTCGGGATAGTCTCAAATGAAAGAGCAAAATTAGGAGAGCATATATTCCGAAAATGGGGTAAGTAGGGGTATGTTAGGGGTATTTGCGAAAGCTTGGTTAGGTTAGGTTAGGTTAGGTTAGGTTAGGTTAGGTTAGGTTAGGTTAGGTTAGGTTAGGTTAGGTTAGGTTAGGTTAGGTTAGGTTAGGTTAGGTTAGGTTAGGTTAGGTTAGGTTAGGTTAGGTTAGGTTAGGTTAGGTTAGGTTAGGTTAGGTTAGGTTAGGTTTCAGAGTTAGGTTAGGTTCAGAGTTAGGTTAGGTTCAGAGTTAGGTTAGGTTCAGAGTTAGGTTAGGTTCAGAGTTAGGTTAGGTTCAGAGTTAGGTTAGGTTCAGAGTTAGGTTAGGTTCAGAGTTAGGTTAGGTTCAGAGTTAGGTTAGGTTCAGAGTTAGGTTAGGTTCAGAGTTAGGTTAGGTTCAGAGTTAGGTTAGGTTCAGAGTTAGGTTAGGTTCAGAGTTAGGTTAGGTTCAGAGCTAGGTTAGGTTCAGAGCTAGGTTAGGTTCAGAGTTAGGTTAGGTTCAGAGTTAGGTTAGGTTCAGAGTTAGGTTAGGTTAGGTTAGGTTAGGTTAGGTTAGGTTAGGTTAGGTTTTTTTTTTTTTTTTTTTTTTTTTTTTTTTTTTTTTTTTTTTTTTTTTTTTTTTTTTACTGTCTACCTCCACATGGATCGGAGCCTATTCTATCAAGTTTCGCATTCATACCAGTTCTCGCTGTTTTGCCTCTCGCACTTTTATTCTTCATACGTTTCTTTCTTTCTTTCATCATCTTTCATTCTGTTCACGGCTGGGACTGCCGTCTATTTGTTTCCTTATGCTAATTTAACTACTTAATTTCTTTATTTCCGGGGTTTTCTGGGATCAAGGGGGAGGTATGGTCCTCTGACATGGGTTAAGTCAGAGATTTTATTTACATTTATTATTGCTGTTTTCTTTTACATTTATCTTAATTCTAATACACTTGTTTATTTTACAGTTTCTTATTTGCTATATTTATTTTACAATTTTAGTTTATGTAACTCCTAATATATACACCAGATATATGTGAGTACATAATATTGTTTACTTATTTCTATTCCTTACAACTTTAACTATTTCTGTACAGAATTCTAAAAATATGTCTCTCTCCTTTTACTTTTCATTATATTGCATATAGTTTCCCTCCGTATCTCTGTTCCCATCTTGACCTCACACTCAATGCGCGCGTATTCATGCACAGGGCATTCTATCAGAAGGTGTTCTACCGTCTCCTCTTTTTCTGGCTCGCAGATGCATGATGGGTTCTCCTTGAGCTTGAACCTGTGCAAGTACGAGGAGAACCCACCATGCCCTGTCATTATTTGAGTCACTGTACCCGTCGGCTGGATCTTCCTGACAAGCCGGTATGCGGCTACCGCATCCGGGAAGAACACTTTCGTCACGGAGGCCGTCGAACCCGCCGCGTATCTCTCAGCCCATTCGCCAAGCGTCTCTTCACGTATGAAGCGCTTGGCGAATGAGATGGGGCACCGGTCGTAGTCCGCCTTCCTCCGCGACGAAAGTGCTGCTATTTTCGCCAGCTCGTCCGCCCGCTCGTTGCCCGCGAGTCCTGCGTGTGCCTTGACCCAGAACAAGAGGATATTCTTGCCCTGGTCAGAAGCGGCTTGGAGATTGCGTCTCGCCTCTAGTGCCAGGCGGTGGAGCGAGCCCCGGCTCGTCAGCGTCTCGAGAGCAGCTCTCGAGTCGCTGAAGATGCCGAAGCTCGCTTCACCCCTCCTCTTTATCTCCTCGGTTGCCCTGTGTATTGCCAGGAGTTCGGCCTGATACACGGTGCAGTAGTTGGCTAGGGTGATTTTTATGGCTTGGTCTTCGCACTCACCTTTCCATATGGAAAGGGAGGCTCCGACTTTGCCCTCAATTTTGCTGCCGTCGGTATATATTCTCACTTCCTGCACCGCATAATCTTTCCAGAGCTTCACGGTCCGGAAGGCTCGTGAAGCTCAACTCCTGGCAAAGGGCCGGATGAGGAGACTCCGTATACCTTGACGCAACCTCCACCTCCCTATCGTCAGGCAACGCTCGGGTCATGCCTTTTCTGGCTCTGTACAGTTCGGCTGCTTCCCGTATGCGGAGGTCCAGGGGCAGGATCCCGGTCAGTACTAGGGCCGAGTCCAGGGACACTGTGCGGTATGCTCCACACAGCTTCTGCACGAAGCCCCTTTGCACCGCCGCCAGCTCCTTGCGAGTCCCTATCTTTTCCGCGGCAGGTGACCACGCCGCGGCTGCGTAAGTGATGACTGGCTCTACTGCTGCGGTGTATATGGAGCGAATCACCTCCGGGTGTAATCCCCAACTCACTCTTGCAGCGGTTCGAAGCTTCTTGTATATATTTAGGGCCTTCCCGCAGACCCTAGCGACGTGCTGATTGAATGTGAGACGATCGTCTATCGTCAGTCCGAGGACTTTGAGCTCTCTGGACATCTCGATGTCACGCCCCCCCATGACCAGGACCGGGGTGTCATATTTAAGCTTCTTTGTTATCGTTATTGCGACTGTTTTATTCGGTGCAAATTTCAGCTTGTTATTGACACCCCACTCCAGGACGCGCGAGAGCGCTGCGTTTGCTTCCATCGAGACGTCCAGTCCCGTCCCACCGTCGAACACCATCAGCACGTCGTCCGCGAAGGCCTGTACGTAATGGCCTCTTTCTTCTAGCCGCCTCAAGAGTGGGTCGAGGAGGAGGTTCCACAATATGGGCCCGCCTATCGATCCCTGAACACAGCCTTTTTCCGTTCCCCTTTCTGCCCTCCTGCCCCCATACCTCACCTCCACCTTTCTATCCTCAAGGTAACTGTCGATTACCCTCCTGATGTTCACAGGGCATTGCTCCTCCGCCAAGCGGGTCCTTATCTTAGGCCACCAAGCGCTGTCGAAGGCTCCCTCTATGTCCAATGATACTACTGTAACTATTTTCTTTTGCTCCAATTTGGTTCTGATGTGTTGCATTAGGACATAGAGGGAGTCCTCGGTACTGCGCTGTGGCATGAACCCATACTGGTTCTTGCTGAGTCTTGGGACCAGATGGTGCCGCAGTCTGGTCATTATCATTTTCTCGAAGATTTTACCCAGGACCGGCAAGAGTCCTATGGGCCTGTATGACTTCACGTCGGTGTAGTCGGCTCTTCCTGGCTTTTTCAGAATCACCACCACCGCTTTCTTCCATGCTGTCGGGAAATGGCCCAGTTCAAGGCATTTGTTCGCGACAGCAAGGAAGACGGTGGGGTGATTTTTGACTGCTCTTTGACATATATCCGACGTGAAGCCATCATCGCCCGGGCCTTTTTGGGGTTGAAGCTGTTCACCGCGGCCATCATTTCTCCAGCTGTAAATAACGGGTCATGTATCTCAGCATGACCCGGTTTATTTATTTCGAGTGCCATATTTCGTGTTTCGCGGTGTTCAGCTCCATCCCCTTGTCGATCGTCCTCTGGGTAAAATCTTTCCGCGAGCCATTGTGCTGACTCCTCCAATCCCAAGACTCTCCCCTCCTTGCTTAGCGGTAGGTCCTCTGTTCTCCTCTCCGTTGTTTTGAGAACTCTATATATCCCATCCCACACAGTTTCCCTATCCTGCTTCCGACAGAATTCCTTCCAGCTGTGTGTTTGAGCCATCTTGGCCGCAGTCTCATACTTTTCTTTTTCTTCTAGGTACTCCTGCACCACCTTCTGTCGTCGGACCGGCGCGGCGCATCGGATCCTTCTCCTCTTCGTGTTGACGAGCTTCTTCATTTGGTACAGTTCGTCGGACCACCATGGGAAGGTAAGTTTTTGACTCTTGGCTTTCAGTGGTATGTGCTGGGCGCATGCTTGTGTTATTTGTGCTGTGTATGTATTTACTGTGTTGTCTAGTTGTTTTTTGTCTGTCAGTACGTCTATGTTGTCTGTGTTTATGTTGTTCTGTGACAAAAGTTGGGAGAGTTTGTCATCAAACTCATTCCAACTTGCCTTTTTTGTGTTGTATTTGCGTGTGGTTCTGTCTGTAGTTCTGCATGCGCCTTTTTCCATATCCAACCGAAAGACAATAGCATTGTGGTCCGACCCCGTTACCTCTCTGTCTACTCGCCACTCTGATACCTTAGGGAGGAGATCCGCCGAACACACGGTCACGTCCACTATGCTGGTGCACGTCCTGCCTTGCCTCTCCACCTCAAAGGTGGGTGTGCTGCCTATGTTCAGTATGTGCAGTTGCAGCTCGTGGAGGAATCCTGCCAGTTCCTGGCCTCTCCAATCGGTGTACGCACTTCCCCACCAGACACTCTTTGCATTGACGTCCCCCGCCAATATCATCCCCTTCGTTCCCAGCTTGTCCCGGATTCTTGCTATGTGGGCTAGGTATGGATCAATGGGGGTGGTTGGTTCGCAGTAGAGGGACACCGCAGTGGTGCACCAGTCGCCAGACCGAATCCTTACGACCACGATGTTATTTGTTGTAAGTTCAGGGTCTTGCTCCACGTCGAGGTCTGCGTCAAAAATGACTATAGCAGCCTTGACTGGGCCCTCCTCGTCCGAGGCGTTCTGGTACACCCTTGCAGGTCCTCCACCTCTCATCTTCCCCACTCTCCCGACGTAGGGCTCCTGGACCATGGCTATAGCTGCCTTTCTCTTCGCCGCTTCCAGTAGTAATTCGCTTGTTGCTAAGTTTTTGCGTTGCAAGTTGGCCTGCATCACCAGGAGCCCTCGCTTTCCATGCCTATGGGTGTTATTTGCTGTTGTGTTTTCGCTAAGGGTGCCTTTAGCAATACGCCACTTTAGCTCTCGCTATAGCGTCCCACTTTCGCCTGACCGCGCAGTCCGGATCGAAGGCATCGTGCTCTGTATTCTTTGCTCCTGCCTTGCTGCAGTTTGTGCAAGCAGGCGGCATGCCGGCCGCTTTTTGCTCGCACTGCCCTCGCATGTGTGGTCCCCCACAGTGGCCGCACTTCACGGCGGACTCTCTGCAGTACTTGCCGCTGTGGCCGTATCCTAGGCATACAGAGCATTGGACCAGAGGAGATTGGTCCTCTACTCTGACCCTCTGTATGTCCAGGTGGACCACAGACTTTGCTAGCGCCCTTCCCCATATCTGCGGGGAGACCGTGAGGACCACGTGCGTCAGGTGTGGGTTGCGCGCCCTTTTTCTGTACTTTACTGCCATCCTATTGCTCTCCTGGTCGAGTCCGCCGAAGACATCCCCATTCTGATTCCTCAGGGCCTCGAGTATCTCCTCGTCAGTGTTGCTCTGCAACACGTCCCTGAGTATCAGAAGGGGGTCCTTATTCTCCACGTCCTCGACCCGGAGGCCAACCCCCTCTCTCTGCAGAGTCTCCTTCACTCCTCTCCTCAGCTCTTTTGTTCTGCAGCTTAAAATCACCTTTCTGTCTTTGCCTTTCTTTATTTTGTCAATCTGCACGCCTCCCTTCTCTTTTGCTGCCTGTCTAACTCTTTCTATGACTTCTTCTCCTGTCTCAGTCTCATCCTGCGCCGTGACGATCATGGAGTGCAGAGTTTGCCCTCTCGCCACTGCTTGCTCTGGGCTTCTTGCCACCACACTTGCGTATGTGGCATGGGCTGTTGCCGCCCTCTCGAGGGCTTCTCTCTGCGCCTCCATGACCGTCCTCAGCTCTTGCATTCGTTTGTTATTTTCTTCCAACCGCTGCGCGTGCTCTTCAAACTTTTCTATGAGATTTGACCCCAGGGTCGGGGCCGCCGGAACCTGTCCTACGGGCTGGTCCTCTTTTAAGGCCCTCTGCGGGGAGGCTTTGCCTCCCGTGGGCAAGGGTCGCGTTCCCAGCCGGCTCCTCTCCTGTTCCGCCTCTTTCACTACTTTATATAATTTCTCGATAACCTCCGTGACCCCGAGCTTTATCTCCCTTTTGATGTTGCCGGATTTTTCCATCAGGGCCTTTCCTTTCTCTAGCAGGCGCCTGGCCTCTGCTGTCCTTGGAAAGATCGCGGCCTTTGCTGCTGCGGTCGACGCCGCGGGGACCGCAGGAGCCTGCTCGGGCTCTGGGAGGTCGAAGGTTTTGCCGCGTTCCGCAGGACCTGCCTGCTTCGTTACTGTAGCCGGGGGTGGGGATCGGTTGGGGTGGGTCTTAGCCTCCCATTCGCCGGTCCTGCGTCTCACCGTCATTTCCTCCGACCCCCTTTTCGGAGACATAGGCACCGATGTTGCCACTTTTGTTGGCGGTGTTCTGGGTGTTGCCATGTTAGAGGTGTCGCTTTTGCCCTTGTAAACTTCGTAAGTGGGCACTTACTTATAGCCTAAAATTTTACTCTACTTGTAGAGTCGGTCTTTTGTTTGCCTCTGTATAGGGGAGGCGGTAGAGTCCAATAGAAATAGAAAAGAAGAGAAGAGAGATTAAGGAGATAGGTAAAAGTAAAAATAAAATTATAAAATAGACTAACACACGAATAATAACAGATTTATTAAAAATGTAGATCTTTGCTCTATATAGAGCCGTACGGTGTTCGTAGAGCTGTCCTGTATAAGGGAGGCAGCTATCACTTAATCTAAGACGAAGCTCAACCCGTCTGCGCTTTCAGGGGCCGAAAAGTCAGGTTTTTACGGTTTTTGCGATGGGGCAAAAAATTGGCTCTATGTAGAGCCGTTTTCTGTACACTGGCTGGTAGCTCTCCTCGTGCCCTTTCAAACGAACCCAAACTCGAGGTGGCTACGACCAGGGCTCCGAAGCTATGGCGTCTACAGTTTTACCGATAACCGAATCGGTAAAGGATCGGCCAACCGGAAACGGTCGTATCTCCGGAACCACTGGGCCCACGAACCTGCGGTTTGGGATGCTGTCCTCAGCACGGCGAGAGCTATCTTCCAAGATGGTCGGTTGGCCGAAGTGATGTCCTGAAATTTCAGCTCCTGAAAACCCTTTTTTTATTTCTGAAACCTCAGATTTCAGGTAGGCCTCCTCCTGCCAACACCTGCTTCCAAAACCTCACCTTTCTGCGACGTTCCGTATAGAAGTTACGGAGGTTTGAAGTTCTTCCAATATGGCGGCCCAACTGTCAAAACTCAACTTCACTTTGAGTTTGTGGCGCTTCTAGTGGTCGCAGAAAGACGGGGTTTCCGATTTTCCGAGGTAATGACACCTTCCCTGTCTATTCAGGCCACTTTCAGGATCCTGAAAAGTGATCCCTCCGATTCGACTGAAACTGGAAGGGGAGGATAGGTGGGGATCTTCCGAGCTCGAAGTCGAAATCGCCGTTTCAGTACGACTTTCCGTTACCCAGTTATGTCGAATCGAAGAAATCCAAGATGGCCGCCGAGCTGTCAAACTAGAGGTTTGGGTTTTGATAACTCCGGTTCTATGGGTCCTATTGGACTCCGGTTTTTTCCAGACAGTTCGGCTTGACCTTGGCTATATCCTGAAAGTGCTCCGAATCCAAAATATACCTTACAAAAATTTACTAGATATTTTTCGGGAGTCCGGTGTTTTGTCAGGTGTGTCTGAAAACTACTTAAATCTAACTAAGAATACCGTTTCTCCGAACTCTGTAGGTCTTCTGGCTCTCGTTTTATTTAATTTTGAATTTTTCCCAAAATTTCGATTAAAACCGGTAAATGTCCAAATTTTTTGTTTTAACAGCTAGAAAACTCGTTCTTGGGCTTAATTGAGGTGAAATATATGTTATACGACTATTTCTAAGGCTAAAAACTATTTATTTCTATTAATTACGAATTTAATGCAATTTTTCTTAAAAAATCGATATCTCGAGAACCACAAGCCCAAAAATTCCGGAAAAAACGTTAAAATACACTATAAATACAATACTATGACATAAAATTAAAAGCTAGACGTGTTCCAAAGAAAAATTTTTGGAACTGCTCAAAATACAAATTTTTTGGAAATTTGAAAAAATTTCACTGAAAAAAGTCTCTAAATTTTTTCCTTTTTCGTAGGCACGTTCAGCTCCTTAGCGCGCAACAGAGTTTAATGTAAAAAAGGTATGGTCTGCCTGAAGATTTTTAGATATATGCAGTTGAATTTTGAATTTTAAAAAGTCAATTACTCCGGAAATAAAAGTCCAAAAATTCTGTTCAATGTACCGTTACACTCCTAGTGATGAACTGCTTCTTGGTGTTCTGTTAATTTCAGCCGGTTGCCGCTGGATCGCTGACCACGCCACCACGTGGTACTTGTTTTTTTGCACTTTGTGCTTCGACGGTGTGTCGTCCAGACGCGTGTGAGGTGTCGGCGTGCGGGGCTCGTTGAGGCGCTTCCAACGGTGTATCGCACGTAGCGGTATCAATGTCCAGTGACGCAGCGTATTGATGTTTATGTACACTTAACCTCTAAAAACACGGTTTTAGGCACTTCACGGTTTTTTCCGAGGTCACACGTTTATACACTGCAATCCGATAGATAGCACTCACTGTCCCGCACACAACAACACTTGTTTGGTCTCAATACGACGAAAATTGCCACGTCCACGAATTTTTTACTGCGGAGCTCAAAGAAAACGATGTCGCTACGACGCAGGGTGGCACGTGACTGGTTAGGTTAGGTTAGGTTAGGTTTTTTTTTTTTTTTTTTTTTTTTTTTTTTTTTTTTTTTTTTTTTTTTTTTTTTTTTTTTCTGTGCTCCTCCAACATTATCGGAGACTTTGGGTTTCCAAGTTTCTCTTTCATTCCAGTTCTCTCTATTATGCTTCTCGTACTTTTATTCTACATACTGGTTCTTTCTTTCGTTCATCTTCTTTCATACTTTTATGGGTGGGACTCCCATCTATCTATATACTGTAAGTTTCTTTATTACTAGGAAGGGAGTTGTACACAGGGTTTTTCTTTTATTTCATATTTTATCTTTTACAACTTTATCTTTTTATATGCATCTATACAATGTTTATGTTCTGTTACTTCAGTTTTGAACATAGTGTTACAATATTACATGTTTATTTATTGACATAGTTTCATACTGTTTTACATGCTATAGTTTAGTGCTATATTGTGGTCACAATTTGTATATAATCATTATATGCTATTGTGATCCTATTTCTACTTATTACTATTTATTACCTTACTTGCTACATTTTTACAATATTCTAGGAACTTCTGTCTAATAGCATCATTTTTTATAATATCTTGTAGGTTGTTATTTTTAATCTCAATATCTAGTTCTATCTCTACGTTTAGCCTTTCTAATCCATATCGCGGGCAGTCGGTTAGTATGTGGACAACGCTCTGGCTGACCTGTGGGGTCACAGGGGCACGCCGGGTTCTCCTTACACTTGAACCTGTTCAAGTATTCGGAGAACCCGCCGTGTCCCGTCAGTACCTGAACCAGAACGTGGTCCAGTTTTATTTTCTTAATAGTACGGTTCGCCTCTATGGCCTCCGGGAAGAAGACTTTTGTAATTGAGGCAGTTTCGCCTTGTTGGTACCGTTGGTTCCATTCATTAAGTGACTCTAACCGAATCTGCCTTTTTGCATATGACAATGGGCACCTGTCATAGTTGGGCTTTGTTTTTAATTTAAGGGCAGCTTCCTTGGCTAAGACATCCGCTCTTTCATTCCCTGCCAGCCCGGCATGGGCTTTGATCCAAAATAACTCAGTTATTTTGCCCGTTTTTCCTAAATCATTTAGGTTGCTCCTTATTTGAACTGCTAGGGGATGGAGGGAAGTGTTATTAACGACTGTTTCGAGGGCGGATCTTGAGTCGCTGTAAATGCTGCAGTTTCTGATCGGGCTTTGGAGGGCCTGTGTTGTTGCCTCCAGAAGTGCCAGCAGTTCAGCTTGATAGACAGTGCAAGTTTGGTCTAGCTTTAGTTTCTTTGTTTTGGTCTCCGTGCCGTTCCTCCATACTGAGATTGCTGCTCCAACCTTGCCTTCTATTTTGCTGCCATCTGTATATATTTTTAGGCCTTCTGGGTTATGCTCCTCTAGTTGTGCCCTGTCTGCCACACAGGTAAATTGCAAATCTGTCATTCTTGCAGGATGAGGAGTGTTTTCGTATGGGATCGATCTCTCCATCTCTCTGTCTCCAGCTACCTGCCGAGCATAGCCTTTCTTTACACAGTAAAGCAAGGCTGCTTCTCGGATTCTTATGTCCAGTGGAAGCAGACCGGCAAGCAGCAGGGCAGAGTTAAGAGATACCGTCCTGTATGCCTTAATTATCTTTTGGGCGAATCCTCGTTGCACTGCGTTCAGCTGCTTTCTGACACATATTTTGTTTGTTGCAGGTGCCCATGCACTCGCCGCGTACATTATTATCGGTTCAACTACTGCCGTGTATATTGTTCGTACTACCTCTGGTCCCAGGCCCCAGTGGATTTTTGCTGCTCTGGCTAGCTGCTTGTAAATTCCCAGAGCTTTTCGACAAACATTAGCTGCGTGTGTATTGAATGTCATCTTGTCGTCCACCGTGAGGCCTAGGATCTTAATCTGGTGAGACCATCCAATGCTGACCCCACCCATGCTCAGTTGCGGGGAGTCATACTTCATTTTGTTAGTTACTACCATTGCTTGAGTTTTATGAGGTGCGAAGTTAAGTTTATTTCTGACTCCCCACTTCCGAACATGTGCCAAGGCAGCATTTGCCTCTCTCTGGATCCCTTCTGCTGTGTCCCCTGAGAAGACCAAAACCACGTCGTCGGCGAACGCCTGTACGTGGTGTCCCATCCCTTCTAGTTCCTTCAACAGTGGATCCAGCAGCAGGTTCCAGAAAGTCGGTCCGCCTATCGAGCCTTGTACACAGCCTTTTGTCGTTTGTTTTGGGTATTCTGTTGCAGCGTATCTGACTACTACGTCCCTTTCGGATAGGTAGCTGTCTACCAGGCGTCTGAGGTTTATTGGTGTTTTTGTTTCAGCTAGTCTGCATCGCACTGCCGGCCACCACGCGTTGTCGAAGGCTCCCTCTATGTCGAGGGATACGACAACAGTGAGCTTTTTGTGTTTTAGCTTTGATTTAAGGTGTTGTATCAAGACATAGAGCGAGTCCTCCGTATTGCGCTGTGGTGTAAAACCGAACTGATTTCGACTCATATTCGGCAGGCAGTAATGACGTATTCGGCGCACCATCATCTTCTCCAAAATCTTACCGAAGACGGGTAACAACCCTATGGGTCTATAGGATTTTGGGTGCGAATAGTCGTCCTTGCCCGGCTTTCTCAGCACGATCACGATCGCTCTTTTCCAGAGCCGGGGGAAGTGATTTAAGGCGAGGCACGCATTTATGAGGGCTAGGAAGATATTCGGCTCATGGTCGATAATTGTTTTGCATATGTCGGCCGTAAGACCGTCATACCCGGGAGCTTTTTTGGGATTAAAGCTTGCCGCAGCCCATCGCAGTTCTTCCACTGTGAATGGTGGGTCCCATGTTTCATCATGTGACTTCTCATTCACCGTGTTTGCTCTATCTCTTTCTATTTTGTGGTCTGCGTCATCGCTTTCCATCTTATCTTCCGGGTAAAAGGTGTCCGCTAGTAGTTTTGCCGACTCGATATTGCTCAGTGGTTTCCCATTTTTGATCAATGTCATTTGTTCCTCTCTTTGTGTTGTTCGACCAATGACCCGGTAGATCCCGTCCCACATGCTCTCGCGAGTCTGCTTCCCGCAAAACTCTTTCCAGCTCGCGGTCTGGGCGTTTTTTATTTCCAGCTCATACTCCTGCTTTGCCTGAACATACTGCTCTATTACCCATGCTCGACGAACAGGAGCCGCACACCGGATGCGTCGTTTTTTCACCGCCACGTCTTTTTTCATTTTGTCGAGTCTTTCCGACCACCATGGCAGCCCCATCCGTACCTCTTGTTTTACCTTGGGAATTGAGTCGTTACAGGCATCTTCTATTGTTTTAATGTACTTTTCGATTTTAGTTTCTAAGTCTGTTTTATTACCTATTTTTTCTATTTCTTTCTTATTTATATTATTTTCTTTCCAAGTTTCTTTGAGTTTCCAAGTAATTGACTCCAGTTTGCCTTTTTTGTGTTGTACTTCCTCGTGGATCTCCTGATCTCGACTCCCTGTGGCTTCCCTATACTAAGGTCGAATTTGATCGCCCTGTGGTCGGAGCTCGTCACGTCCCCTAAGACCCTCCAGTTGTTAATCCATTTTAGCATGTCCTCTGTGCAGGCGGTTATGTCCACGCAGCTGGTATACCTCTTGTTGCCTCGGATTGTATCAAAAGTGGGCTCTGACCCCCGATTTAATATGTGCATCTCCTGTTCGTCCAGCATACCTGCAAAAATCTCTCCCCTGTGATCAACTTTTGTGCTCCCCCACCATGTGTTCCATGCGTTTATATCTCCACCCAGAAGGACGCTGTCAGTCCCAATCTCCTTTCTGATTTTTTCAATCCACTCTATGTAGGGGTCGATTGGTGCATCTCCCTCTAGATATACCGATACTATTCCAATTTGCCCTTTTTCGGTTTTTATCTTTACCACCGCGATGTTTTGTGTGGTAAGGGTGGGGCACTGGGTTATGTTCAAGTGATCGTCAAAAATCACGATGGCGGCTTTATTTACCCCGGTTGTTCTATCGCATTGTATGACTCTGGTGCCTGTGTGGGTTTTTAGTAGTCCCGTGTTGCTGGTGTATGGTTCCTGGACTAGTGCGATAGCAATCTTGCCTCTGCCCGCCTCGACTATAAGTTCAGCCGTTGCAAGTGCGCTCCTCTGTAGGTTCGCCTGGATCACTGCATATGTTTTTCCTTGCTTGTTTATTTTGTCGCCTTGGGTGCCCTTAGCAGTACGCTACGCTTGATCTGGCCAGATTCTCCCATTTTTTACGCACCAAGCACCTCGTGTCAAACACGTTATGCTCTGCGTTTTCTATATTTGCTCTGGAGCAATTTCTGCATTTTGGTGGGACCCCGGCGAACCAATCTGGACATTCCGATCTTAGGTGAGGGCCCCCACAGTGACCGCACAAGTCCACGGTTTCGGTGCACAGCCGCTTGCTGTGACCGTAGCTCAGGCAGCGTGTACATTGGATCAGTGGGGACTGGTCCTCCACTTTGATCCGTTGTAGGTCTATGTGCACGCTTCCCGTGCCCGTGGCTCTCTGCCAGATGGTGGGAGAGACACTAACCACTATATGGCAGGTATGAGGATTCCTCGCTTTTTTCCTGTACTTTATTTGTACCCTGTCCTCCTCCTCGTCGAGGTCGCGAAAAACTTCCCGATTTTGGTTCCTGAGAGCTTTTAAGACGTCCTCGTCCGTGTTTACCGAAAGGACGCTCTTAAGAACCAAAAGCGGGTCCTTGTTTTTTACTTCCTCGACGGTGAGGTCGGCTCCTTTGCTCTCTATTCTTTTCCTGAATTTATCTCTCTCTTGCTTTGTTCCGAATCCCATCAATATTTTTCTATCCTTCGCCTTTCTTACCCTTTCCACTTTTACCCATCCTTCCTTCGCATCCGCCGCCTTTCTCACCTTATCGAGGACTTCCTCGCCGGTCTCGTTTTCATCCTTTGAGGTGACCACAATAGTGTGTAGGGTGTTCCTTACTTCTGGTCTCGCTTTTGAGGCCACATTCGGCAGTCCTGCTGTCACGCTGGCGTAAGACACTGCTGTCGTCACCTCTTCGATCATCCGCCTTTGGTTTTCAGGACTCGAGAGGTTCTCCATCGATGCTTTAATTTCGTCCATCTTCTGCTGTTTTCTTCTATCAGCTTAGTCTGCACCTCTAACCTTGAGAGTATTGACTCGGAGTCCTTGTTTTCCTGGGGTGTCGTGCTTGGGCTGGTTTTTTCTATAGCCAATTTTTGAGCCCCTTTGTTCCCCACTATCCCCTTTTCGAGTTCGGCTTCCTTTACTAGCTGGTAAAGGCGCTCAACTGCCTGGGTGACGCTCGTCTTTATGTCGGTCTTAAGATTCCTAGCTTCGCCAAGCTGCGTCTTTGCTCTCGTCAGACACGCCCTTGCTTCCGTTGTCCGGTTCGCGTACTTTTCTATCGTAGGAGGGCTCTTTATCACATCGACCGCCAGCCTCCGCACGGCTCCCTGCGACGGCCGGCAGACCCGGTGCAGTGGGCTCCGTCGGAGGCCTCTTGGATGTTTTTGTGACTGTAGTAGACGCCATTGCTGGCGCGGGCCTTTGCGGGAGAGGGCTTTGGGTTGGCGGAGTCCGCTTTTCCCGTTTCCCACTCTCCAATACTGCGTCTGACGCTCCTCTCTGGGGTGGTTTGTTTGGGGGGATCTGAACCCCGGGTCTGTTTGGTAGGGCTTCTACCGAGCAGCATGTTGGAGGCTATGTTGGTCAATAGGGACCAGCACAGTCACTTACACTATGTCAAAGGTTTGTATAAGTTTTATAATTTTGGGGAATATGGCAAGTGAATAAACTTAAAATTAGAGCTTTACCTGTAAAGGGGGCGTTCTTATTTATAAGGTTGTCGTCTAGCAAGACAAGTCTACTTAATCTATTTATTTATTCTACTTATATCTAAAATAAAAAAAAAAATAAACTAAATTAATTTTTTTTTTTTTTTTTTTTTTTTTTTTTTTTTTTTTTTTTTTTTTTTGTAGAGTTTCGACTCTACCAATATAGCTCTACCTGGAGCCTTGTCTACTACCTCATCTACCAGAGAGAGGCAATTTTTTGTCTTGGCTTATTTAATTTTTTTGGCTCTATGTAGAGTCCGTGTTATCTTTGTCAGTCTCTACCTAGGGCCGAGTAGGTGCCTGGGGTGTCTCCCAGTTCGAAAGGGGACAAAAACGCAATTTTTTCCTTTTCGGCTCTATGTAGAGCTGATTTCCACTGTTCCAGGTAGAGTCCCTCGCGCCGATGCCGATGCCGAAAATCCCACCCTCTTAGCTGTCCTGGTTCCTGTGTTGTAGGCGCTCAATGTTTTGCGCCCCAGGGGTCTGGTTGGGTTGGTCGTTGTCTGGAAGTAGGGGTAGGGGGTTGGGATTTTGGGGGAAGGTAGGGGGGGTCTCAAGGTTTCGAAGGGACTAGGGTTGCCCGTTAGGGGGGGTGGGGTTTGGGGAGGGGGGTCAAAATTTCGTTATTTTTGTCCTAGGACGCACCGTTTTTGAGTTATTTGATGTTTTCCGAAATTTCGTTATCTAAACTATCTTATATTTTACCTTTAATTTTGAATTTTTGAATTTTGAAAAGGGGGATTTATTTCCAAACGGGTGTTCCGATTTCAACCGTGATGGTGGGAGCTAGTGGGGGGAAAGTTTTTCTATCCGGCCCCGGTGTCAGGGGATTTTTTCCCTGGGTTGGTTCCTCCCGGCAAGGGTCCCCAGCGCGAGGGGTAGTTTTTTTGCCAGCTACAATGGCTTGGTTCGGGGGTTAGGAGGGCGCCAGAAGTCCGGAAAAAAGTGCTAGGGGGTGGAACTCACCCTGTATATTATGGCCGAGGTCGATTTGAGAACCTGAAAAATCCGGAAATCCGAGATTTTTTCAGGTTTTTTGAAAATTTTTGCTCGGGGTGGTTTTTTGGGTCTTTGGTAGGTTCGTTGACCCAAAGATCGCTTCTCGTTGAGAGAACTGCGCCGACGTTATTTTCGGGCTAGCTCCACTCCTTCCCCTATTTTTGGGGTTTACAACTTTATTCCGTTATGGCGTCCTCCGCCTTGTTATACACTAAAATACACAGAAATTCAACCCTTAAACTAAAAAATGTCCAAATAATTCACCAGTATGGAGGAAGAGTGTCCTTACACGATGTTATTCTTCTGTAGTCCGCGCGATGCTCCGTGCACCCTCCAGGGGCTTGGGGTGGTTTTCCACCAACCGCAGGTGAGAGTTTGTCGGCTCAATCGCTCCTCGGGGAGGTTTTTACCCCGATAGTTTATTGTTCATATGGGTCTAAGGAACCTGTATTGGGGGTTTGCACTTTGTGTTCCTAGGGGTTGCTTAACTAAGGGCTCGACAACTTTACGTTTGCGGTTGGTTCAAACACACCTTTGGTCTAGAAAACACTTTTTTTTTTTTTTTTTTTTTTTTTTTTTTTTTTTTTTTTTTTTTTTTTTTTTTTTTTTTTTTTTTTTTTTTTTTTTTTTTTTTTTCCTCGAATTTGGTCCCGAAAAATTCCAATAGGAATTTCTAGATGCTAGTAAGGGTCCACACTATTTATTCTCACTGTAAAAAGTATATGTCGTCGGTTTTGATTTTTATCGATGTCGCTACGACGCAGGGTGGCACGTGACTGGTTAGGTTAGGTTAGGTTAGGTTAGGTTAGGTTAGGTTAGGTTAGGTTAGGTTAGGTTAGGTTAGGTTAGGTTAGGTTAGGTTAGGTTAGGTTAGGTTAGGTTAGGTTCGCCCTGCTCAGGAAGGCTCAGAGGGCGATGGCCATCAGCGTCGTGCGGGGGTATTGCACCACCTCATATGATGCGGCGTGTTTGCTAGCAGGAGCGCCTCCTTGGGATCTGGAAGCGGAGGCCCAAGCGTCTCTGTACGAGTGGCGCAGGGACCTCCGGCTCCAGGAGTACCATCCTGCGCCCAGGGAAGTGGAGTTGCAGAAGCTCCTCGTCCGGCAGTCCATCGTCCTCCAATGGGAGGAAGAATTAGCTGGACGCGAAGAAGGACACAGGACTGTCGAGGCGGTCCGGCCGGTCCTACAAGATTGGCTGGAGAGAGAGCGGGGCTCGTTAACCTTCCGATTGGTGCAGGTGCTCACGGGTCACGGCTGTTTTGGGAGCTACCTGCACCGGTTCGCAAAACGGGAGGTGACGGCCGAGTGTCACCAATGCAGCTGCGCCGAGGACACGGCGCAGCATACCCTGGAGGAATGCCCAGCCTGGGCGGGGCAGCGCCGCGACCTCGTGGCTGTGGTGGGGGACGACCTCTCCTTGCCAGCCGTAGTTAAGGCTATGGTTGCCGACGAGAGGTCGTGGAAAGCGGTCCTCTCCTTCTGCGAGAATGTAATGTTGCAGAAGGAGGCAGCGGAGAGGGAACGGGAGGCGGACCCAGCCTCCCACCCGATCCGCCGCAAGCGCGCAGGGGCCCGGAGGAGAGCGTATGCCCGTCTCCTCCCCCCCACCTAGAGAGGTCTGGGCAGCGGCGCGGGGGCGTCGCTGCCCATTACATAGGCCTCGCAGAGAAGGCGCGCGTGGTATGCCCACGTGCCTTCTGAGGAGGCAGGGGTAAGGTCATCTCAAGCCCCCCCAAGAGAAGGGCCCGCCGCATGTGGTAGTGGCGGGCGGCGCCGGCGTGGTCACGGTTGCGTACTTAAGAGATCCCGTGGCCACGCCCCATTGGCGGCGCGCAGGCATACCGTTGGTTTTTTAGTTGGTAGAGGCGCCTTTTGCAGAGTCCCACATAACCCACAATGTTCTCCCCCGGGTGTGTGGGTATGCATAAAGCATTTTTCCAACGAAAAAAAAAAAAAAAAAAAAAAAAAAAAAAGGTTAGGTTAGGTTAGGTTAGGTTAGGTTAGGTTAGGTTAGGTTAGGTTAGGTTAGGTTAGGTTAGGTTAGGTTAGGTTAGGTTAGGTTAGGTTAGGTTAGGTTAGGTTAGGTTAGGTTAGGTTAGGTTAGGTTAGGTTAGGTTAGGTTAGGTTAGGTTAGGTTAGGTTAGGTTAGGTTAGGTTAGGTTAGGTTAGGTTTTTTTTTTTTTTTTTTTTTTTTTTTTTTTTTTTTTTTTTTTTGTAAAGTTTGTTGCGTCATTTGTAGACACAGGGCCCTCGCTAGGGATACGGGCGACCCTGTGCCCGTGGTGACATTAGTGAAAGGGCTGGTGTGATTTATGCGATGCCGGGTCCGGCATCACCATCAGTCAGAAAGCAATGGTGATGCTCGAGTTGAAGACCCGGCGTTATTGTTATGATTTAAGATGGACCCATGGTCCCCGCATTCAGTACGGGCGGCCATGGGCCCAGGTTGAGATTTGTGAAGTTGTTTCAGTTGTGATTTTATTTTTATGGTAAGGTTGAGATTTGTATAGTTTGATTGTTGTGATTTTGTTGTGATAAAGATTGTTTTTATTTGGTGAAAGTTATGTTTGTTATAATTAATGTGTACGTTTATAATTGTTTTAGTTAGTAGTAGTAGTTGGTTTAGGTTGAAGGGACCGCAGTAGACATTAAAAGATGCACACAACGGACGCTGCTGCCCGTCCGTCGGTTTTCCCTTAGTCGCCTTTTACGACACCCACGGGACGAGATGGGGTGGTGCTATTCTAACGCCGGCACCACACAGCGAGTTAAAGAATATAAGGGTTTGTTTGTTTAATCGATGGGGGTTTGGTTTGTTAGTTTGGGTTGAGATTACGTATTGGGACCGCAGTAGGTGTTAATACAATACACGACGGACGCTGCTGCCCATCCGTCGGTTTTCCCTTAGTCGCCTTCTACGACACCCACGGGACGAGATGGGGTGGTGCTATTCTGACGCCGGCACCACACGGCGGGTTAGGTTAGGTTAGGTTAGGTTAGGTTAGGTTAGGTTAGGTTAGGTTAGGTTAGGTTAGGTTAGGTTAGGTTAGGTTAGGTTAGGTTAGGTTAGGTTAGGTTAGGTTAGGTTAGGTTAGGTTAGGTTAGGTTAGGTTAGGTTAGGTTAGGTTAGGTTAGGTTAGGTTAGGTTAGGTTAGGTTAGGTTAGGTTAGGTTAGGTTAGGTTAGGTTAGGTTAGGTTAGGTTAGGTTAGGTTAGGTTAGGTTAGGTTAGGTTAGGTTAGGTTAGGTTAGGTTAGGTTAGGTTAGGTTAGGTTTAGGTTAGGTTAGGTTAGGTTAGGTTAGGTTAGGTTAGGTTAGGTTAGGTTAGTTAGGTTAGGTTAGGTTAGGTTTTTTTTTTTTTTTTTTTTTTTTAGTTAAAACTATGAATAGTTCCAACGGCCCTCGCGAGGGATACGGGCGACCGTTGGACATAAAACTATGAAGGTTCCCGCTGGTGATACGGGTAACCTATTGTTATAGCTGTGATAAGTGTTACAAATTATTATTTTATCCTAGAATATGTATTAATAATGAATTAATTAAAATTTTCCTGTTTGTTACAAGTTACATGCAATGTCATTTACACTATGTATTATTGAACTTTTTTAGAGTATTAATGATGTGATTAATATGGTTGATGAATGTATCCTTAGTTGCTTCTTTTTGAATTATCTCTGCTAAATTATATGGATCTATTTTGTTTATTTCACATAATATTTCATGATTCAACCTTGTGTTTGCATATCGTGGGCAGCTTTCTAGGAGGTGTTTCATTGTTTGTGGTGAATCATCGTCACATGGACACGTATTATTATCTACAATGTGATGTCTCTTGAGATACGTTTTATTGTACCCATGTCCCGTAATAATTTGGGTTATTTGGAAAGTGAGCTCAAAGTTCTTCCTGAAAGTTGTTATGTGCTCTAACGTAGGTAGCCATTGTTTTGTATGTGCTCCTGTTGTACAGCTTTGGTATGCAGCATCCTGTATTCTAGTTGTTTCCGCACGCAAATTTATTTTATGGTAAGACATGGGAAATCTGTCATAGTCCGGGGATTTGTGTTGTGACGCGGCTAACTTGGCTGCCATGTCAGCCGCCTCATTGCCAAGGAGGCCGGCATGCGCCTTGATCCAGCAGAATTGGATGTTCTGTCCACGTTCTTTCATATGGACGATGGTTCTATGAGTCCTATTTATGATCGCATTAGTGCTATTTCTGTTGGATAGTTCAGAAAGTGCGGCCTTTGAGTCAGAGAATATAGTTGCCTGTTCCAGTCCGAGCGTCTGACATAAATTACACGCCTTCTCAATTGCCAAACACTCCGCCTGGAAAACAGTGCAACTACTGTGCAGCTTGAGCTTATTTGTTGTGCTGCGGCCGTCTGGGTAATGTATGACTACTGCTGCCCCTACTACTCCATCATGCTTACTGCCATCAGTATATACTCTGTGCATGTCGGTGGAGTAGTATGGTTCCAGATCATCATTGTTGTTTATGTCTTTTATTTCAATCTGTGGTCGCGAGACAGGATGCAATAGGTTCTGTGATAGGGACTCTCTTATCATAAAGGATGTCATTGGGTAGGAATTTTGTGACTTTAGATCTCTTGACCTTTTCAATTGATGCAACTTCCTGAACTTTCTCAGGTAGAGGTGTCAGTCCCGCCAGCGCGATAGATGATATAGTGGGCAAGGTTCTGAATCCATGGAGGATTTTTATTGCAAAACCGCGCTGGAGGCTGAGTAAGGAAGTGCGTACTTTTTTGAAATTGGTTGCATGTCCCCAAATTTCAGCTGCGTAAGTTATGATAGGTTCTATTACTTGCCTATATATTGTATTTATATTTGCAGAATGAACTCCCCACGTGGGCTTAACAAATATGCACAGTCTCTTGTAAATAGCTTGCGCCTTTTTAATGATGTACTCAGTGTGGCGGATAAAATTCAGATGTTGGTCAATAATAACACCTAGCAATTTGAAGTGTGTGTCGAATGGTATCAGTATATTATTCATGTAAATCTTGGCGGCTTTAGCTTTTGGGGTGTAGGCGATCATTTTAGTCTTTAGGGGGCCAAACTTCAGCTTATTGTTTTCTCCCCACCGATAAGCGGCGTTTAATATATTATTGGCATTAGTTTCTAATTCTTGTTTATCCTTTCCAGAACAAATAAGCAAAACGTCGTCAGCATAAGCCTGGACGAAGTTACCATCTGCAAGGTCTTGCTCCAGTAAAGTGTCAACAATGGCATTCCAGAAGATAGGCCCAAGTACCGAGCCTTGGACACATCCTCTGGTTTGCTCCTTTGTTATTGTTATATCGGAATAACTTAAGGTGATTTTTCGGTCAGTAAGGTAACTGCAAATTATTTTTAGAAGGTTGTGTGGACAGTTTATATCTGAGAGCCTTTTAATCAGTGCAGGCCACCAGGCATTATCAAAAGCCCCTGCAATATCAAGCGATATGGCCACAGCAAGCCTGTTGTTGCTTTTGCACATTGTCAGCTTACTGATTGCATTATTTAGGGCATCAGTAGTGGAGCACTGCTCCTTGAAGCCATATTGCCTGGTACTGCAGGCATTGTTGATCTGCATGAAGTACGTTAGTCTAGTGGCAATTAGTTTTTCTAATATCTTTCCAAATACATTAATCAAACCAATAGGTCGGTAGGCAGATATATCTTTGTAATTTGTTTTGCTTGGTTTGGGTATTGTTCTAATGTATGCGATTTTCCAGCATGCAGGAAAGTATTTAAGCGTTAAGCATCTGTTGTATATTTAGTTATAGTTTCAAGGTAACATTCTATATAGTGCTTGCAGATGTCGGCAGTAAGATGGTCAATCCCTGGTGCCCTTTTAGGGCTCATATTTTTGATGATTTCTAAAACTTCCTGAGTGGTAAATTGCGGCTCATTGTTTTCTATTGCAGGTTCATGGTTTACTATATTATTAACAACTGTTTCTCTTATTTGCAGGTGGTGTGGAGTATCATCAGCGGCAGCGTCTACTGGGAAGAACTTAGCGGCGAGCTTCTCTGCGGTATCCAGGATAGATGTTGTGTAAGTACCATTGTCCTGTTTTTAATGTTGCAGGTGGTTGCGGCTGCGGTGTGCTCTTCAAAAGGCGATTCGTCACAGACCAGACATCATCCTTTCCTTGGCGGCTGCAGAAATCTCTGAAATGTTCTGTCGAAGTTGTTCTTATTTTGCTGGAGTATTCTGCTCTTGCATCATGAAGTTCTTTTAATATGTTGGTGATGTCCTTTTTACTCCGTTTAAGGTCTTGTAAACGGTGATGCAGCGATATAACCTTTTTCTTCATTTCTGTCAGTTCTTGTGTCCACCACGGAATCTTTTGATATGGTTTTTTAAGAGTGAGTGTTGCATCACAGGTTTTCAGAATAGCATTGGTCATGTCTTTTATATACTTATCAAGTCCATTATTGTCAAGTTCGTCTATGTCAGTCGTAAGTATAGTGCTAGCCTCAATATTTTGTTTAAGTTTAGTTTTGAAATTGTCCCAATTTGTTCTATCAGTCTGGTATTTGTATGTTGATGTAGATTTTTTCCTATTCGTCCGCATGTTGTCCGATTTGATTTTAAATTCAATTCCGTGGTGGTCAGAAGATGGAATAATTTCATTGTTAACCTTCCAGTCCAAAATATTGTTTGCTGTGCGTGGAGTAGCAAAGGTGAGGTCAACTATAGAGTGCCTAATTTGGCCGTGTGATACTGATTCAAACGTGGGTTCATTGCCTATATTGCAGCTAATCAAGTCGTAGTTGATAGCCAGGTCATGTATTTCTTTACCCCGGTCATTATTTCTTGCAGATCCCCATGTGGTGTGCCACCCGTTAAAATCCCCGCACACGATGTGTTCCCTATTGGCAAACTGTTGGAGATATTGCTCCAGGTGCATCATCGTGCGTGAGGGATCCTCACCCGGCTCAATGTAGACGGAGGAGACCAGTAATTTCCTGTTACTATTTAGTGTAAATTCAGCAGCGATGAAGTTGGTGGTATCAAATTGAGTTAGCCCGATATAATTTCCAAGCTTCTTCCTTACAGCAATGCATGCTTTATTTCTATAATTGACATCACTGTGTTGGTACAGATCATAGCCGTCAATGTCCTTAACTGATGTTTTATTCTTACTGATGAAAGGTTCGGTTATGCAAATGATGTCATACTCTTTGTCTCTAGCACATTGTACTAGTTCTTGAAAGGCATTATTTCCCCGTCCTAGATTGCATTGGACAAGAGTGATGCTGTGTTTACTAATGGTATTTACTGTTGGGAGGCCCTTAGGAATAACGGACATTGATCCTAGCAATGCGATCCCACTTTATCCAATCTGGACATGTTTGACTGTACGCAGGGTGATTATGTTCTTTGTCTTGGCTTTGGCAATTGGTGCAGCACGGGACTTTCGAGCTTCTTGGGCAGTTGCGGGTATCATGGGCATCTGCACAGAAACCGCATTTGCTGTTGGATGTACAATTTGCCGCTTGGTGCCCGAAGCCCATGCACTTGAAGCACTGCGTGATTGGCGATTGGTCTACCGCGAGGACTGACTGATATCCGACTTTGATTTTTTGTAAAAGCATTTGCTGGTACAATTGGGGACTGACCTCAACCACTACGTTTTTCATCGAGTCGTTACGTCCTTTTACGCTGCGAATGTATTTAATGCGTTTATGGTCTGCGTCAACGCTGTCCATTATTCTGTGGTTCTGTTTTGTAATTGCATCAACTATTCGCTCATTTGCATTTTCTTTCGTCACGCCCAAGAGTCTTATATAGGGGTTACGTAATTGCGGTACTCCGACTGTGACGCCTGTGGTATTATGCTTAATAGCTGTGCTGAGAGTGGTTCGATCATTTTCCGTTTCACAATGAATGACTACTTTATTGTTTTTAGTGTGGCGTACACTCTTTATGCCCACACCCAACTCTACCAGGTCTACCTTTTCCTGTACCTCATTCAACGCATCCTTGCTCTCTTTGCGTGGATCCAGAGGTTCCAGGATAACAGCATAACTGGTGTCCTGGGTAGTTCTGTCACTGGTCCTGTTTTTAGGAGTGTAGGGTGTCCTGCGAGCCGCATCAGCGTACGTTGGCCCCGAAGCCCTAGCTCCAGCTTCTACGCTTGTTTCTGCACGAGCTCTCCTCTTCGCTTTTCTGCTGAGGACCTCGGTAAAGCCATCGTTGTTGTTTTCTTCCTCATTCTCATTGTCTAGCGGTCGTGTTAGGCAGAATACTACTAGCTCGTTGATTTTTTGTTGTTCATCAACAAGCCTGTCAATATTAGCCTGGACCCCATCTATTATTTTTGTTTTCAGCTTCTCCATGTGAAGCTGTGGCGCATCGGTAGTGATGCCCTCATCTTCTGTTTGGGTAGCAAAATTTCTGTGAGTAGCTGATGTCAGATGGTCTGACAATCTGGGCTGGTTACGCATGGGTGGCGGGCTCTTGGCATCCTCTATCACCTGCCGGATCTCCCTTATTTTTGCCGGTTGAATATCGTACTTTGTGATATGTTTCATTTGGTCTAAAGCCTTTAGAATTTCCTGTGACGCTTTCGTTATGGCTTTCTTGTTTGTTCTGTTCACGCTCTTATCTTCGTTAACAGCCCTGTCAATGAGCTTTGCCAAATGGCCGACTACTGAAAGGAAAGTCTCATTGTTTGTGACATCTGATGCGTAAGCACCGAGCTCAACCTGGTCATCAGTCTTAGGTTTTTTGGTGCTCTTCCCTTTTGGTTTGCCAGTTTGTATCTGTGCAGGTATCAGTGCCTGTAATTCCTGCAGCGACTGTTGTGACTGTGGCAGTGAAAGTGTTTGTGGCTGCGGCTGTTGTTGCGATTGTGACTGCAGTCGCTGCAAGAATGCAGCTAAATTATTGATGTCAGTTTCGGTGTTGGTGTCGGTAACAGGTTGACCGTCTCGCACTCCAGTCATGTCTGCCACGTTCGATACGATTACAGTATTTGGCAAATCTTGACTGAGGCAAAGCGGCTCCATATCGCCAGAGCTGTCGATGTTGAACGCGACCGCTGGCCTGCGAGTGTCGGAGGGTTCATTTGTGTCTTCTGCCTCTCCGGTACGTCCAAGTGAAAAAGTCGCGTTCGAAATATGGCCATCTAGGTCCTGCGGGTCCAAGTCGATAAGGCTTGCCTCGCTGAGATTTGTTGCAGCGGTATTTATGTCATCGTCTTGAGACCGGGCAGTCCCTAACTGATCCGGAGGAGTGTCATCCTGCTCCTGACGAGCATGTTGCGGCCCCTCATGGTCAGTCTGCTGGCCCTGTGCAGTGGATCGCAGGCGCTTTTTCACAGGTGAGCGAAACACCATTTTGTAAAACTGTGTTAAGTGAAAATTTTTTGGGGGGGGGGAGGTAAGGAAAAATTGGAATGTAAAACGAAAGGGTTAATTTTTTAACACACAAAACTGAAAAATGATGAGAATCGACTGGTGGGATAAAAATTTATGGAGATTTATATGAAAATTTTTAAGCGAAACGAAGAAAATTAGAAGAAAATTGAGAGTTTTGTTAAGGAAAAGTGATCAGAAAATTATAAATTATATATCAAAAGATGCGCTTTAGCAAAGGGATTGTTACGGAGAAAAAACGACGTTGATATCTAGAACAGAAGAGAAGTTATGAATTTTTGAAGAAGTGAAATTTTGAGAAAAATAGAAAAAATTAAATATCTCGAGAACGGAAGGGGGGGGTAAAGTGGGGATAGTACCAAAAGATGGGGAAAAATTTCCTCTATCTATGTTCAAAATTTGAAAATTCTAGGTGGAAGTATAGTCACTTTTAAAAAGCTTGGTTAGGTTAGGTTAGGTTAGGTTAGGTTAGGTTAGGTTAGGTTAGGTTAGGTTAGGTTAGGTTAGGTTAGGTTAGGTTAGGTTAGGTTAGGTTAGGTTAGGTTAGGTTAGGGTTTTTTTTTTTTTTTTTTTTTTTTGTAAGTTTTTAAGTGTCAGTTGTAGACACAGGGCCCTCGCTAAGGATACGGGCGACCCTGTGCCCGAGGTGACGTTTGCGAAAGGGTTTTTATGTTTTATGCGATGCCGGGTCCGGCATCACCATCAGTCGAAACAATGGTGATGCTCGACTTGAAGACCCGGCGTTGTTGGTATGATTTAAGATGGACCCATGGTCCCCGCATTGGGTACGGGCGGCCATGGGCCCAGGTTGATATTTGATGCGATATGTTTGAGATTAGGGAATAGCAATATGATTGAGATTAGTGATTAGTTATTTATAAATGGTTAGAAGTATGGTTTGTAGTTGATTTTAGTTTGGTTTGGTTTGCTTGGAATTTTTGGTTTGGTTAGGTAGTTGATTTTTAGATTGTTGTAATTGGTTGTGGTTGGAGGGACCGCAGTAAAGATAGAAAGATAAAGGCACTCAACGGACGCTGCTGCCCGTCCGCCGGTTTTCCCTTAGTCGCCTTTTACGACACCCACGGGACGAGATGGGGTGGTGCTATTCTAACGCCGGCACCACACGGCGAGGTTAGGTTAGGTTAGGTTAGGTTAGGTTAGGTTAGGTTAGGTTAGGTTAGGTTAGGTTAGGTTAGGTTAGGTTTTTTTTTTTTTTTTTTTTTTAAAGGTTTTATAGTGTCATTTGTAGACACAGGGCCCTCGCTAGGGATACGGGCGACCCTGTGTCCGTGGTGACATATGCGAAAAGCTGGTATGTTTTATGCGATGCCGGGTCCGGCATCACCATCAGTCAGTAGCGATGATGATGCTCGAGTTGAAGACCCGGCTTTATTGTTATGATTTCGATGGACCCATGGTCCCCGCATTCAGTACGGGCGGCCATGGGCCCAGGTTGAGATTTGTTAGGTTAAGTTGGTTTTTGCGATTAATTTTAGATTTTTGTTTGTGAAAGTTATGTTATTATATAGTGAAATTTAGTTTGGTTTGGTTATTTGGAATTTTGGTTTGGTTTGGTTGTTGGATAGAGAATAGTTGTTATTTAGATAGTTTAGATTGGTTGTGGTTGGAGGGACCGCAGTGAAGATAGATAGATAAAGGCACCCAACGGACGCTGCTGCCCATCCGCCGGTTTTCCCTTAGTCGCCTTTTACGACACCCACGGGACGAGATGGGGTGGTGCTATTCTAACGCCGGCACCACACGGCAAGATGAAGAATATAAGGGTTTGTTTAAAAGATGGGGGTTTGGTTTGCTAGTTTGGGTTGAGATTACGTATTGGGACCGCAGTAGGTGTTAATACAATACACGACGGACGCTGCTGCCCATCCGTCGGTTTTCCCTTAGTCGCCTTCTACGACACCCACGGGACGAGATGGGGTGGTGCTATTCTGACGCCGGCACCACACGGCGGGGTTAGGTTAGGTTAGGTTAGGTTAGGTTAGGTTAGGTTAGGTTAGGTTAGGTTAGGTTAGGTTAGGTTAGGTTAGGTTAGGTTAGGTTAGGTTAGGTTAGGTTAGGTTAGGTTAGGTTAGGTTAGGTTAGGTTAGGTTAGGTTAGGTTAGGTTAGGTTAGGTTAGGTTAGGTTAGGTTAGGTTAGGTTAGGTTAGGTTAGGTTAGGTTAGGTTAGGTTAGGTTAGGTTAGGTTAGGTTAGGTTAGGTTAGGTTAGGTTAGGTTAGGTTAGGTTAGGTTAGGTTAGGTTAGGTTAGGTTAGGTTAGGTTAGGTTAGGTTAGGTTAGGTTAGGTTAGGTTAGGTTAGGTTAGGTTAGGTTAGGTTAGGTTAGGTTAGGTTAGGTTAGGTTAGGTTAGGTTAGGTTAGGTTAGGTTAGGTTAGGTTAGGTTAGGTTAGGTTAGGTTAGGTTAGGTTAGGTTAGGTTAGGTTGGTTTTTTTTTTTTTTTTTTTTTTTTTTTTTTTTTTTTTTTTTTTTTTTTTTTTTTTTTTTTTTTTTTTTTTTTTTTTTACTGTCTACCTCCACATGGATCGGAGCCTATTCTATCAAGTTTCGCATTCATACCAGTTCTCGCTGTTTTGCCTCTCGCACTTTTATTCTTCATACGTTTCTTTCTTTCTTTCATCATCTTTCATTCTGTTCACGGCTGGGACTGCCGTCTATTTGTTTCCTTATGCTAATTTAACTACTTAATTTCTTTATTTCCGGGGTTTTCTGGGATCAAGGGGGAGGTATGGTCCTCTGACATGGGTTAAGTCAGAGATTTTATTTACATTTATTATTGCTGTTTTCTTTTACATTTATCTTAATTCTAATACACTTGTTTATTTTACAGTTTCTTATTTGCTATATTTATTTTACAATTTTAGTTTATGTAACTCCTAATATATACACCAGATATATGTGAGTACATAATATTGTTTACTTATTTCTATTCCTTACAACTTTAACTATTTCTGTACAGAATTCTAAAAATATGTCTCTCTCCTTTTTACTTTTCATTATATTGCATATAGTTTCCCTCCGTATCTCTGTTCCCATCTTGACCTCACACTCAATGCGCGCGTATTCATGCACAGGGCATTCTATCAGAAGGTGTTCTACCGTCTCCTCTTTTTCTGGCTCGCAGATGCATGATGGGTTCTCCTTGAGCTTGAACCTGTGCAAGTACGAGGAGAACCCACCATGCCCTGTCATTATTTGAGTCACTGTACCCGTCGGCTGGATCTTCCTGACAAGCCGGTATGCGGCTACCGCATCCGGGAAGAACACTTTCGTCACGGAGGCCGTCGAACCCGCCGCGTATCTCTCAGCCCATTCGCCAAGCGTCTCTTCACGTATGAAGCGCTTGGCGAATGAGATGGGGCACCGGTCGTAGTCCGCCTTCCTCCGCGACGAAAGTGCTGCTATTTTCGCCAGCTCGTCCGCCCGCTCGTTGCCCGCGAGTCCTGCGTGTGCCTTGACCCAGAACAAGAGGATATTCTTGCCCTGGTCAGAAGCGGCTTGGAGATTGCGTCTCGCCTCTAGTGCCAGGCGGTGGAGCGAGCCCCGGCTCGTCAGCGTCTCGAGAGCAGCTCTCGAGTCGCTGAAGATGCCGAAGCTCGCTTCACCCCTCCTCTTTATCTCCTCGGTTGCCCTGTGTATTGCCAGGAGTTCGGCCTGATACACGGTGCAGTAGTTGGCTAGGGTGATTTTTATGGCTTGGTCTTCGCACTCACCTTTCCATATGGAAAGGGAGGCTCCGACTTTGCCCTCAATTTTGCTGCCGTCGGTATATATTCTCACTTCCTGCACCGCATATCTTTCCAGAGCTTCACGGTCCGGAAGGCTCGTGAAGCTCAACTCCTGGCAAAGGGCCGGATGAGGAGACTCCGTATACCTTGACGCAACCTCCACCTCCCTATCGTCAGGCAACGCTCGGGTCATGCCTTTTCTGGCTCTGTACAGTTCGGCTGCTTCCCGTATGCGGAGGTCCAGGGGCAGGATCCCGGTCAGTACTAGGGCCGAGTCCAGGGACACTGTGCGGTATGCTCCACACAGCTTCTGCACGAAGCCCCTTTGCACCGCCGCCAGCTCCTTGCGAGTCCCTATCTTTTCCGCGGCAGGTGACCACGCCGCGGCTGCGTAAGTGATGACTGGCTCTACTGCTGCGGTGTATATGGAGCGAATCACCTCCGGGTGTAATCCCCAACTCACTCTTGCAGCGGTTCGAAGCTTCTTGTATATATTTAGGGCCTTCCCGCAGACCCTAGCGACGTGCTGATTGAATGTGAGACGATCGTCTATCGTCAGTCCGAGGACTTTGAGCTCTCTGGACATCTCGATGTCACGCCCCCCCATGACCAGGACCGGGGTGTCATATTTAAGCTTCTTTGTTATCGTTATTGCGACTGTTTTATTCGGTGCAAATTTCAGCTTGTTATTGACACCCCACTCCAGGACGCGCGAGAGCGCTGCGTTTGCTTCCATCGAGACGTCCAGTCCCGTCCCACCGTCGAACACCATCAGCACGTCGTCCGCGAAGGCCTGTACGTAATGGCCTCTTTCTTCTAGCCGCCTCAAGAGTGGGTCGAGGAGGAGGTTCCACAATATGGGCCCGCCTATCGATCCCTGAACACAGCCTTTTTCCGTTCCCCTTTCTGCCCTCCTGCCCCCATACCTCACCTCCACCTTTCTATCCTCAAGGTAACTGTCGATTACCCTCCTGATGTTCACAGGGCATTGCTCCTCCGCCAAGCGGGTCCTTATCTTAGGCCACCAAGCGCTGTCGAAGGCTCCCTCTATGTCCAATGATACTACTGTAACTATTTTCTTTTGCTCCAATTTGGTTCTGATGTGTTGCATTAGGACATAGAGGGAGTCCTCGGTACTGCGCTGTGGCATGAACCCATACTGGTTCTTGCTGAGTCTTGGGACCAGATGGTGCCGCAGTCTGGTCATTATCATTTTCTCGAAGATTTTACCCAGGACCGGCAAGAGTCCTATGGGCCTGTATGACTTCACGTCGGTGTAGTCGGCTCTTCCTGGCTTTTTCAGAATCACCACCACCGCTTTCTTCCATGCTGTCGGGAAATGGCCCAGTTCAAGGCATTTGTTCGCGACAGCAAGGAAGACGGTGGGGTGATTTTTGACTGCTCTTTGACATATATCCGACGTGAAGCCATCATCGCCCGGGGCCTTTTTGGGGTTGAAGCTGTTCACCGCGGCCATCATTTCTCCAGCTGTAAATAACGGGTCATGTATCTCAGCATGACCCGGTTTATTTATTTCGAGTGCCATATTTCGTGTTTCGCGGTGTTCAGCTCCATCCCCTTGTCGATCGTCCTCTGGGTAAAATCTTTCCGCGAGCCATTGTGCTGACTCCTCCAATCCCAAGACTCTCCCCTCCTTGCTTAGCGGTAGGTCCTCTGTTCTCCTCTCCGTTGTTTTGAGAACTCTATATATCCCATCCCACACAGTTTCCCTATCCTGCTTCCGACAGAATTCCTTCCAGCTGTGTGTTTGAGCCATCTTGGCCGCAGTCTCATACTTTTCTTTTTCTTCTAGGTACTCCTGCACCACCTTCTGTCGTCGGACCGGCGCGGCGCATCGGATCCTTCTCCTCTTCGTGTTGACGAGCTTCTTCATTTGGTACAGTTCGTCGGACCACCATGGGAAGGTAAGTTTTTGACTCTTGGCTTTCAGTGGTATGTGCTGGGCGCATGCTTGTGTTATTTGTGCTGTGTATGTATTTACTGTGTTGTCTAGTTGTTTTTTGTCTGTCAGTACGTCTATGTTGTCTGTGTTTATGTTGTTCTGTGACAAAAGTTGGGAGAGTTTGTCATCAAACTCATTCCAACTTGCCTTTTTTGTGTTGTATTTGCGTGTGGTTCTGTCTGTAGTTCTGCATGCGCCTTTTTCCATATCCAACCGAAAGACAATAGCATTGTGGTCCGACCCCGTTACCTCTCTGTCTACTCGCCACTCTGATACCTTAGGGAGGAGATCCGCCGAACACACGGTCACGTCCACTATGCTGGTGCACGTCCTGCCTTGCCTCTCCACCTCAAAGGTGGGTGTGCTGCCTATGTTCAGTATGTGCAGTTGCAGCTCGTGGAGGAATCCTGCCAGTTCCTGGCCTCTCCAATCGGTGTACGCACTTCCCCACCAGACACTCTTTGCATTGACGTCCCCCGCCAATATCATCCCCTTCGTTCCCAGCTTGTCCCGGATTCTTGCTATGTGGGCTAGGTATGGATCAATGGGGGTGGTTGGTTCGCAGTAGAGGGACACCGCAGTGGTGCACCAGTCGCCAGACCGAATCCTTACGACCACGATGTTATTTGTTGTAAGTTCAGGGTCTTGCTCCACGTCGAGGTCTGCGTCAAAAATGACTATAGCAGCCTTGACTGGGCCCTCCTCGTCCGAGGCGTTCTGGTACACCCTTGCAGGTCCTCCACCTCTCATCTTCCCCACTCTCCCGACGTAGGGCTCCTGGACCATGGCTATAGCTGCCTTTCTCTTCGCCGCTTCCAGTAGTAATTCGCTTGTTGCTAAGTTTTTGCGTTGCAAGTTGGCCTGCATCACCAGGAGCCCTCGCTTTCCATGCCTATGGGTGTTATTTGCTGTTGTGTTTTCGCTAAGGGTGCCTTTAGCAATACGCCACTTTAGCTCTCGCTATAGCGTCCCACTTTCGCCTGACCGCGCAGTCCGGATCGAAGGCATCGTGCTCTGTATTCTTTGCTCCTGCCTTGCTGCAGTTTGTGCAAGCAGGCGGCATGCCGGCCGCTTTTTGCTCGCACTGCCCTCGCATGTGTGGTCCCCCACAGTGGCCGCACTTCACGGCGGACTCTCTGCAGTACTTGCCGCTGTGGCCGTATCCTAGGCATACAGAGCATTGGACCAGAGGAGATTGGTCCTCTACTCTGACCCTCTGTATGTCCAGGTGGACCACAGACTTTGCTAGCGCCCTTCCCCATATCTGCGGGGAGACCGTGAGGACCACGTGCGTCAGGTGTGGGTTGCGCGCCCTTTTTCTGTACTTTACTGCCATCCTATTGCTCTCCTGGTCGAGTCCGCCGAAGACATCCCCATTCTGATTCCTCAGGGCCTCGAGTATCTCCTCGTCAGTGTTGCTCTGCAACACGTCCCTGAGTATCAGAAGGGGGTCCTTATTCTCCACGTCCTCGACCCGGAGGCCAACCCCCTCTCTCTGCAGACTCTCCTTCACTCCTCTCCTCAGCTCTTTTGTTCTGCAGCTTAAAATCACCTTTCTGTCTTTGCCTTTCTTTATTTTGTCAATCTGCACGCCTCCCTTCTCTTTTGCTGCCTGTCTAACTCTTTCTATGACTTCTTCTCCTGTCTCAGTCTCATCCTGCGCCGTGACGATCATGGAGTGCAGAGTTTGCCCTCTCGCCACTGCTTGCTCTGGGCTTCTTGCCACCACACTTGCGTATGTGGCATGGGCTGTTGCCGCCCTCTCGAGGGCTTCTCTCTGCGCCTCCATGACCGTCCTCAGCTCTTGCATTCGTTTGTTATTTTCTTCCAACCGCTGCGCGTGCTCTTCAAACTTTTCTATGAGATTTGACCCCAGGGTCGGGGCCGCCGGAACCTGTCCTACGGGCTGGTCCTCTTTTAAGGCCCTCTGCGGGAGGCTTTGCCTCCCGTGGGCAAGGGTCGCGTTCCCAGCCGGCTCCTCTCCTGTTCCGCCTCTTTCACTACTTTATATAATTTCTCGATAACCTCCGTGACCCCGAGCTTTATCTCCCTTTTGATGTTGCCGGATTTTTCCATCAGGGCCTTTCCTTTCTCTAGCAGGCGCCTGGCCTCTGCTGTCCTTGGAAAGATCGCGGCCTTTGCTGCTGCGGTCGACGCCGCGGGGACCGCAGGAGCCTGCTCGGGCTCTGGGAGGTCGAAGGTTTTGCCGCGTTCCGCAGGACCTGCCTGCTTCGTTACTGTCGCCGGGGGTGGGGATCGGTTGGGGTGGGTCTTAGCCTCCCATTCGCCGGTCCTGCGTCTCACCGTCATTTCCTCCGACCCCCTTTTCGGAGACATAGGCACCGATGTTGCCACTTTTGTTGGCGGTGTTCTGGGTGTTGCCATGTTAGAGGTGTCGCTTTTGCCCTTGTAAACTTCGTAAGTGGGCACTTACTTATAGCCTAAAATTTTACTCTACTTGTAGAGTCGGTCTTTTGTTTGCCTCTGTATAGGGGAGGCGGTAGAGTCCAATAGAAATAGAAAAGAAGAGAAGAGAGATTAAGGAGATAGGTAAAAGTAAAAATAAAATTATAAAATAGACTAACACACGAATAATAACAGATTTATTAAAAATGTAGATCTTTGCTCTATATAGAGCCGTACGGTGTTCGTAGAGCTGTCCTGTATAAGGGAGGCAGCTATCACTTAATCTAAGACGAAGCTCAACCCGTCTGCGCTTTCAGGGGCCGAAAAGTCAGGTTTTTACGGTTTTTGCGATGGGGCAAAAAATTGGCTCTATGTAGAGCCGTTTTCTGTACACTGGCTGGTAGCTCTCCTCGTGCCCTTTCAAACGAACCCAAACTCGAGGTGGCTACGACCAGGGGCTCCGAAGCTATGGCGTCTACAGTTTTACCGATAACCGAATCGGTAAAGGATCGGCCAACCGGAAACGGTCGTATCTCCGGAACCACTGGGCCCACGAACCTGCGGTTTGGGATGCTGTCCTCAGCACGGCGAGAGCTATCTTCCAAGATGGTCGGTTGGCCGAAGTGATGTCCTGAAATTTCAGCTCCTGAAAACCCTTTTTTTATTTCTGAAACCTCAGATTTCAGGTAGGCCTCCTCCTGCCAACACCTGCTTCCAAAACCTCACCTTTCTGCGACGTTCCGTATAGAAGTTACGGAGGTTTGAAGTTCTTCCAATATGGCGGCCCAACTGTCAAAACTCAACTTCACTTTGAGTTTGTGGCGCTTCTAGTGGTCGCAGAAAGACGGGGTTTCCGATTTTCCGAGGTAATGACACCTTCCCTGTCTATTCAGGCCACTTTCAGGATCCTGAAAAGTGATCCCTCCGATTCGACTGAAACTGGAAGGGGAGGATAGGTGGGGATCTTCCGAGCTCGAAGTCGAAATCGCCGTTTCAGTACGACTTTCCGTTACCCAGTTATGTCGAATCGAAGAAATCCAAGATGGCCGCCGAGCTGTCAAACTAGAGGTTTGGGTTTTGATAACTCCGGTTCTATGGGTCCTATTGGACTCCGGTTTTTTCCAGACAGTTCGGCTTGACCTTGGCTATATCCTGAAAGTGCTCCGAATCCAAAATATACCTTACAAAAATTTACTAGATATTTTTCGGGAGTCCGGTGTTTTGTCAGGTGTGTCTGAAAACTACTTAAATCTAACTAAGAATACCGTTTCTCCGAACTCTGTAGGTCTTCTGGCTCTCGTTTTATTTAATTTTGAATTTTTCCCAAAATTTCGATTAAAAACCGGTAAATGTCCAAATTTTTTGTTTTAACAGCTAGAAAACTCGTTCTTGGGCTTAATTGAGGTGAAATATATGTTATACGACTATTTCTAAGGCTAAAAACTATTTATTTCTATTAATTACGAATTTAATGCAATTTTTCTTAAAAAATCGATATCTCGAGAACCACAAGCCCAAAAATTCCGGAAAAAACGTTAAAATACACTATAAATACAATACTATGACATAAAATTAAAAGCTAGACGTGTTCCAAAGAAAAATTTTTGGAACTGCTCAAAATACAAATTTTTTGGAAATTTGAAAAAATTTCACTGAAAAAAGTCTCTAAATTTTTTCCTTTTTCGTAGGCACGTTCAGCTCCTTAGCGCGCAACAGAATTTAATGTAAAAAAGGTATGGTCTGCCTGAAGATTTTTAGATATATGCAGTTGAATTTTGAATTTTAAAAAGTCAATTACTCCGGAAATAAAAGTCCAAAAATTCTGTTCAATGTACCGTTACACTCCTAGTGATGAACTGCTTCTTGGTGTTCTGTTAATTTCAGCCGGTTGCCGCTGGATCGCTGACCACGCCACCACGTGGTACTTGTTTTTTTGCACTTTGTGCTTCGACGGTGTGTCGTCCAGACGCGTGTGAGGTGTCGGCGTGCGGGGCTCGTTGAGGCGCTTCCAACGGTGTATCGCACGTAGCGGTATCAATGTCCAGTGACGCAGCGTATTGATGTTTATGTACACTTAACCTCTAAAAACACGGTTTTAGGCACTTCACGGTTTTTTCCGAGGTCACACGTTTATACACTGCAATCCGATAGATAGCACTCACTGTCCCGCACACAACAACACTTGTTTGGTCTCAATACGACGAAAATTGCCACGTCCACGAATTTTTTACTGCGGAGCTCAAAGAAAACGATGTCGCTACGACGCAGGGTGGCACGTGACTGGTTAGGTTAGGTTAGGTTAGGTTTTTTTTTTTTTTTTTTTTTTTTTTTTTTTTTTTTTTTTTTTTTTTTTTTTTTTTTTTCTGTGCTCCTCCAACATTATCGGAGACTTTGGGTTTCCAAGTTTCTCTTTCATTCCAGTTCTCTCTATTATGCTTCTCGTACTTTTATTCTACATACTGGTTCTTTCTTTCGTTCATCTTCTTTCATACTTTTATGGGTGGGACTCCCATCTATCTATATACTGTAAGTTTCTTTATTACTAGGAAGGGAGTTGTACACAGGGTTTTTCTTTTATTTCATATTTTATCTTTTACAACTTTATCTTTTTATATGCATCTATACAATGTTTATGTTCTGTTACTTCAGTTTGAACATAGTGTTACAATATTACATGTTTATTTATTGACATAGTTTCATACTGTTTTACATGCTATAGTTTAGTGCTATATTGTGGTCACAATTTGTATATAATCATTATATGCTATTGTGATCCTATTTCTACTTATTACTATTTATTACCTTACTTGCTACATTTTTACAATATTCTAGGAACTTCTGTCTAATAGCATCATTTTTTATAATATCTTGTAGGTTGTTATTTTTAATCTCAATATCTAGTTCTATCTCTACGTTTAGCCTTTCTAATCCATATCGCGGGCAGTCGGTTAGTATGTGGACAACGCTCTGGCTGACCTGTGGGTCACAGGGGCACGCCGGGTTCTCCTTACACTTGAACCTGTTCAAGTATTCGGAGAACCCGCCGTGTCCCGTCAGTACCTGAACCAGAACGTGGTCCAGTTTTATTTTCTTAATAGTACGGTTCGCCTCTATGGCCTCCGGGAAGAAGACTTTTGTAATTGAGGCAGTTTCGCCTTGTTGGTACCGTTGGTTCCATTCATTAAGTGACTCTAACCGAATCTGCCTTTTTGCATATGACAATGGGCACCTGTCATAGTTGGGCTTTGTTTTTAATTTAAGGGCAGCTTCCTTGGCTAAGACATCCGCTCTTTCATTCCCTGCCAGCCCGGCATGGGCTTTGATCCAAAATAACTCAGTTATTTTGCCCGTTTTTCCTAAATCATTTAGGTTGCTCCTTATTTGAACTGCTAGGGGATGGAGGGAAGTGTTATTAACGACTGTTTCGAGGGCGGATCTTGAGTCGCTGTAAATGCTGCAGTTTCTGATCGGGCTTTGGAGGGCCTGTGTTGTTGCCTCCAGAAGTGCCAGCAGTTCAGCTTGATAGACAGTGCAAGTTTGGTCTAGCTTTAGTTTCTTTGTTTTGGTCTCCGTGCCGTTCCTCCATACTGAGATTGCTGCTCCAACCTTGCCTTCTATTTTGCTGCCATCTGTATATATTTTTTGGCCTTCTGGGTTATGCTCCTCTAGTTGTGCCCTGTCTGCCACACAGGTAAATTGCAAATCTGTCATTCTTGCAGGATGAGGAGTGTTTTCGTATGGGATCGATCTCTCCATCTCTCTGTCTCCAGCTACCTGCCGAGCATAGCCTTTCTTTACACAGTAAAGCAAGGCTGCTTCTCGGATTCTTATGTCCAGTGGAAGCAGACCGGCAAGCAGCAGGGCAGAGTTAAGAGATACCGTCCTGTATGCCTTAATTATCTTTTGGGCGAATCCTCGTTGCACTGCGTTCAGCTGCTTTCTGACACATATTTTGTTTGTTGCAGGTGCCCATGCACTCGCCGCGTACATTATTATCGGTTCAACTACTGCCGTGTATATTGTTCGTACTACCTCTGGTCCCAGGCCCCAGTGGATTTTTGCTGCTCTGGCTAGCTGCTTGTAAATTCCCAGAGCTTTTCGACAAACATTAGCTGCGTGTGTATTGAATGTCATCTTGTCGTCCACCGTGAGGCCTAGGATCTTAATCTGGTGAGACCATCCAATGCTGACCCCACCCATGCTCAGTTGCGGGGAGTCATACTTCATTTTGTTAGTTACTACCATTGCTTGAGTTTTATGAGGTGCGAAGTTAAGTTTATTTCTGACTCCCCACTTCCGAACATGTGCCAAGGCAGCATTTGCCTCTCTCTGGATCCCTTCTGCTGTGTCCCCTGAGAAGACCAAAACCACGTCGTCGGCGAACGCCTGTACGTGGTGTCCCATCCCTTCTAGTTCCTTCAACAGTGGATCCAGCAGCAGGTTCCAGAAAGTCGGTCCGCCTATCGAGCCTTGTACACAGCCTTTTGTCGTTTGTTTTGGGTATTCTGTTGCAGCGTATCTGACTACTACGTCCCTTTCGGATAGGTAGCTGTCTACCAGGCGTCTGAGGTTTATTGGTGTTTTTGTTTCAGCTAGTCTGCATCGCACTGCCGGCCACCACGCGTTGTCGAAGGCTCCCTCTATGTCGAGGGATACGACAACAGTGAGCTTTTTGTGTTTTAGCTTTGATTTAAGGTGTTGTATCAAGACATAGAGCGAGTCCTCCGTATTGCGCTGTGGTGTAAAACCGAACTGATTTCGACTCATATTCGGCAGGCAGTAATGACGTATTCGGCGCACCATCATCTTCTCCAAAATCTTACCGAAGACGGGTAACAACCCTATGGGTCTATAGGATTTTGGGTGCGAATAGTCGTCCTTGCCCGGCTTTCTCAGCACGATCACGATCGCTCTTTTCCAGAGCCGGGGGAAGTGATTTAAGGCGAGGCACGCATTTATGAGGGCTAGGAAGATATTCGGCTCATGGTCGATAATTGTTTTGCATATGTCGGCCGTAAGACCGTCATACCCGGGAGCTTTTTTGGGATTAAAGCTTGCCGCAGCCCATCGCAGTTCTTCCACTGTGAATGGTGGGTCCCATGTTTCATCATGTGACTTCTCATTCACCGTGTTTGCTCTATCTCTTTCTATTTTGTGGTCTGCGTCATCGCTTTCCATCTTATCTTCCGGGTAAAAGGTGTCCGCTAGTAGTTTTGCCGACTCGATATTGCTCAGTGGTTTCCCATTTTTGATCAATGTCATTTGTTCCTCTCTTTTTGTTGTTCGACCAATGACCCGGTAGATCCCGTCCCACATGCTCTCGCGAGTCTGCTTCCCGCAAAACTCTTTCCAGCTCGCGGTCTGGGCGTTTTTTATTTCCAGCTCATACTCCTGCTTTGCCTGAACATACTGCTCTATTACCCATGCTCGACGAACAGGAGCCGCACACCGGATGCGTCGTTTTTTCACCGCCACGTCTTTTTTCATTTTGTCGAGTCTTTCCGACCACCATGGCAGCCCCATCCGTACCTCTTGTTTTACCTTGGGAATTGAGTCGTTACAGGCATCTTCTATTGTTTTAATGTACTTTTCGATTTTAGTTTCTAAGTCTGTTTTATTACCTATTTTTTCTATTTCTTTCTTATTTATATTATTTTCTTTCCAAGTTTCTTTGAGTTTTCCAAGTAATTGACTCCAGTTTGCCTTTTTTGTGTTGTACTTCCTCGTGGATCTCCTGATCTCGACTCCCTGTGGCTTCCCTATACTAAGGTCGAATTTGATCGCCCTGTGGTCGGAGCTCGTCACGTCCCCTAAGACCCTCCAGTTGTTAATCCATTTTAGCATGTCCTCTGTGCAGGCGGTTATGTCCACGCAGCTGGTATACCTCTTGTTGCCTCGGATTGTATCAAAAGTGGGCTCTGACCCCCGATTTAATATGTGCATCTCCTGTTCGTCCAGCATACCTGCAAAAATCTCTCCCCTGTGATCAACTTTTGTGCTCCCCCACCATGTGTTCCATGCGTTTATATCTCCACCCAGAAGGACGCTGTCAGTCCCAATCTCCTTTCTGATTTTTTCAATCCACTCTATGTAGGGGTCGATTGGTGCATCTCCCTCTAGATATACCGATACTATTCCAATTTGCCCTTTTTCGGTTTTTATCTTTACCACCGCGATGTTTTGTGTGGTAAGGGTGGGGCACTGGGTTATGTTCAAGTGATCGTCAAAAATCACGATGGCGGCTTTATTTACCCCGGTTGTTCTATCGCATTGTATGACTCTGGTGCCTGTGTGGGTTTTTAGTAGTCCCGTGTTGCTGGTGTATGGTTCCTGGACTAGTGCGATAGCAATCTTGCCTCTGCCCGCCTCGACTATAAGTTCAGCCGTTGCAAGTGCGCTCCTCTGTAGGTTCGCCTGGATCACTGCATATGTTTTTCCTTGCTTGTTTATTTTGTCGCCTTGGGTGCCCTTAGCAGTACGCTACGCTTGATCTGGCCAGATTCTCCCATTTTTTACGCACCAAGCACCTCGTGTCAAACACGTTATGCTCTGCGTTTTCTATATTTGCTCTGGAGCAATTTCTGCATTTTGGTGGGACCCCGGCGAACCAATCTGGACATTCCGATCTTAGGTGAGGGCCCCCACAGTGACCGCACAAGTCCACGGTTTCGGTGCACAGCCGCTTGCTGTGACCGTAGCTCAGGCAGCGTGTACATTGGATCAGTGGGGACTGGTCCTCCACTTTGATCCGTTGTAGGTCTATGTGCACGCTTCCCGTGCCCGTGGCTCTCTGCCAGATGGTGGGAGAGACACTAACCACTATATGGCAGGTATGAGGATTCCTCGCTTTTTTCCTGTACTTTATTTGTACCCTGTCCTCCTCCTCGTCGAGGTCGCGAAAAACTTCCCGATTTTGGTTCCTGAGAGCTTTTAAGACGTCCTCGTCCGTGTTTACCGAAAGGACGCTCTTAAGAACCAAAAGCGGGTCCTTGTTTTTTACTTCCTCGACGGTGAGGTCGGCTCCTTTGCTCTCTATTCTTTTCCTGAATTTATCTCTCTCTTGCTTTGTTCCGAATCCCATCAATATTTTTCTATCCTTCGCCTTTCTTACCCTTTCCACTTTTACCCATCCTTCCTTCGCATCCGCCGCCTTTCTCACCTTATCGAGGACTTCCTCGCCGGTCTCGTTTTCATCCTTTGAGGTGACCACAATAGTGTGTAGGGTGTTCCTTACTTCTGGTCTCGCTTTTGAGGCCACATTCGGCAGTCCTGCTGTCACGCTGGCGTAAGACACTGCTGTCGTCACCTCTTCGATCATCCGCCTTTGGTTTTCAGGACTCGAGAGGTTCTCCATCGATGCTTTAATTTCGTCCATCTTTCTGCTGTTTTCTTCTATCAGCTTAGTCTGCACCTCTAACCTTGAGAGTATTGACTCGGAGTCCTTGTTTTCCTGGGGTGTCGTGCTTGGGCTGGTTTTTTCTATAGCCAATTTTTGAGCCCCTTTGTTCCCCACTATCCCCTTTTCGAGTTCGGCTTCCTTTACTAGCTGGTAAAGGCGCTCAACTGCCTGGGTGACGCTCGTCTTTATGTCGGTCTTAAGATTCCTAGCTTCGCCAAGCTGCGTCTTTGCTCTCGTCAGACACGCCCTTGCTTCCGTTGTCCGGTTCGCGTACTTTTCTATCGTAGGAGGGCTCTTTATCACATCGACCGCCAGCCTCCGCACGGCTCCCTGCGACGCCGGCAGACCCGGTGCAGTGGGCTCCGTCGGAGGCCTCTTGGATGTTTTTGTGACTGTAGTAGACGCCATTGCTGGCGCGGCCTTTGCGGGAGAGGGCTTTGGGTTGGCGGAGTCCGCTTTTCCCGTTTCCCACTCTCCAATACTGCGTCTGACGCTCCTCTCTGGGGTGGTTTGTTTGGGGGGATCTGAACCCCGGGTCTGTTTGGTAGGGCTTCTACCGAGCAGCATGTTGGAGGCTATGTTGGTCAATAGGGACCAGCACAGTCACTTACACTATGTCAAAGGTTTGTATAAGTTTTATAATTTTGGGGAATATGGCAAGTGAATAAACTTAAAATTAGAGCTTTACCTGTAAAGGGGGCGTTCTTATTTATAAGGTTGTCGTCTAGCAAGACAAGTCTACTTAATCTATTTATTTATTCTACTTATATCTAAAATAAAAAAAAAAAATAAACTAAATTAATTTTTTTTTTTTTTTTTTTTTTTTTTTTTTTTTTTTTTTTTGTAGAGTTTCGACTCTACCAATATAGCTCTACCTGGAGCCTTGTCTACTACCTCATCTACCAGAGAGAGGCAATTTTTTGTCTTGGCTTATTTTAATTTTTTTGGCTCTATGTAGAGTCCGTGTTATCTTTGTCAGTCTCTACCTAGGGCCGAGTAGGTGCCTGGGGTGTCTCCCAGTTCGAAAGGGGACAAAAACGCAATTTTTTCCTTTTCGGCTCTATGTAGAGCTGATTTCCACTGTTCCAGGTAGAGTCCCTCGCGCCGATGCCGATGCCGAAAATCCCACCCTCTTAGCTGTCCTGGTTCCTGTGTTGTAGGCGCTCAATGTTTTGCGCCCCAGGGGTCTGGTTGGGTTGGTCGTTGTCTGGAAGTAGGGGTAGGGGGTTGGGATTTTGGGGGAAGGTAGGGGGGGTCTCAAGGTTTCGAAGGGACTAGGGTTGCCCGTTAGGGGGGGGGGGGTTTGGGGCGGGGGGTCAAAATTTCGTTATTTTTGTCCTAGGACGCACCGTTTTTGAGTTATTTGATGTTTTCCGAAATTTCGTTATCTAAACTATCTTATATTTTACCTTTAATTTTGAATTTTTGAATTTTGAAAAGGGGGATTTATTTCCAAACGGGTGGTCCGATTTCAACCGTGATGGTGGGAGCTAGTGGGGGGAAAGTTTTTCTATCCGGCCCCGGTGTCAGGGGATTTTTTCCCTGGGTTGGTTCCTCCCGGCAAGGGTCCCAGCGCGAGGGGTAGTTTTTTGCCAGCTACAATGGCTTGGTTCGGGGGTTAGGAGGGCGCCAGAAGTCCGGAAAAAAGTGCTAGGGGGTGGAACTCACCCTGTATATTATGGCCGAGGTCGATTTGAGAACCTGAAAAATCCGGAAATCCGAGATTTTTCAGGTTTTTTGAAAATTTTTGCTCGGGGGTGGTTTTTTGGGTCTTTGGTAGGTTCGTTGACCCAAAGATCGCTTCTCGTTGAGAGAACTGCGCCGACGTTATTTTCGGGCTAGCTCCACTCCTTCCCCTATTTTTGGGGTTTACAACTTTATTCCGTTATGGCGTCCTCCGCCTTGTTATACACTAAAATACACAGAAATTCAACCCTTAAACTAAAAATGTCCAAATAATTCACCAGTATGGAGGAAGAGTGTCCTTACACGATGTTATTCTTCTGTAGTCCGCGCGATGCTCCGTGCACCCTCCAGGGGCTTGGGGTGGTTTTCCACCAACCGCAGGTGAGAGTTTGTCGGCTCAATCGCTCCTCGGGGAGGTTTTTACCCCGATAGTTTATTGTTCATATGGGTCTAAGGAACCTGTATTGGGGGTTTGCACTTTGTGTTCCTAGGGGTTGCTTAACTAAGGGCTCGACAACTTTACGTTTGCGGTTGGTTCAAACACACCTTTGGTCTAGAAAACACTTTTTTTTTTTTTTTTTTTTTTTTTTTTTTTTTTTTTTTTTTTTTTTTTTTTTTTTTTTTTTTTTTTTTTTTTTTTTCCTCGAATTTGGTCCCGAAAAATTCCAATAGGAATTTCTAGATGCTAGTAAGGGTCCACACTATTTATTCTCACTGTAAAAAGTATATGTCGTCGGTTTGATTTTTATCGATGTCGCTACGACGCAGGGTGGCACGTGACTGGTTAGGTTAGGTTAGGTTAGGTTAGGTTAGGTTAGGTTAGGTTAGGTTAGGTTAGGTTAGGTTAGGTTAGGTTAGGTTAGGTTAGGTTAGGTTAGGTTAGGTTAGGTTCGCCCTGCTCAGGAAGGCTCAGAGGGCGATGGCCATCAGCGTCGTGCGGGGGTATTGCACCACCTCATATGATGCGGCGTGTTTGCTAGCAGGAGCGCCTCCTTGGGATCTGGAAGCGGAGGCCCAAGCGTCTCTGTACGAGTGGCGCAGGGACCTCCGGCTCCAGGAGTACCATCCTGCGCCCAGGGAAGTGGAGTTGCAGAAGCTCCTCGTCCGGCAGTCCATCGTCCTCCAATGGGAGGAAGAATTAGCTGGACGCGAAGAAGGACACAGGACTGTCGAGGCGGTCCGGCCGGTCCTACAAGATTGGCTGGAGAGAGAGCGGGGCTCGTTAACCTTCCGATTGGTGCAGGTGCTCACGGGTCACGGCTGTTTTGGGAGCTACCTGCACCGGTTCGCAAAACGGGAGGTGACGGCCGAGTGTCACCAATGCAGCTGCGCCGAGGACACGGCGCAGCATACCCTGGAGGAATGCCCAGCCTGGGCGGGGCAGCGCCGCGACCTCGTGGCTGTGGTGGGGGACGACCTCTCCTTGCCAGCCGTAGTTAAGGCTATGGTTGCCGACGAGAGGTCGTGGAAAAGCGGTCCTCTCCTTCTGCGAGAATGTAATGTTGCAGAAGGAGGCAGCGGAGAGGGAACGGGAGGCGGACCCAGCCTCCCACCCGATCCGCCGCAAGCGCGCAGGGGCCCGGAGGAGAGCGTATGCCCGTCTCCTCCCCCCCACCTAGAGAGGTCTGGGCAGCGGCGCGGGGGGCGTCGCTGCCCATTACATAGGCCTCGCAGAGAAGGCGCGCGTGGTATGCCCACGTGCCTTCTGAGGAGGCAGGGGTAAGGTCATCTCAAGCCCCCCCAAGAGAAGGGCCCGCCGCATGTGGTAGTGGCGGGCGGCGCCGGCGTGGTCACGGTTGCGTACTTAAGAGATCCCGTGGCCACGCCCCATTGGCGGCGCGCAGGCATACCGTTGGTTTTTTAGTGGGTAGAGGCGCCTTTTGCAGAGTCCCACATAACCCACATGTTCTCCCCCGGGTGTGTGGGTATGCAATAAAGCATTTTTCCAACGAAAAAAAAAAAAAAAAAAAAAAAAAAAAAAAAGGTTAGGTTAGGTTAGGTTAGGTTAGGTTAGGTTAGGTTAGGTTAGGTTAGGTTAGGTTAGGTTAGGTTAGGTTAGGTTAGGTTAGGTTAGGTTAGGTTAGGTTAGGTTAGGTTAGGTTAGGTTAGGTTAGGTTAGGTTAGGTTAGGTTAGGTTAGGTTAGGTTAGGTTAGGTTAGGTTAGGTTAGGTTAGGTTAGGTTAGGTTTTTTTTTTTTTTTTTTTTTTTTTTTTTTTTTTTTTTTGTAAAGTTTGTTGCGTCATTTGTAGACACAGGGCCCTCGCTAGGGATACGGGCGACCCTGTGCCCGTGGTGACATTAGTGAAAGGGCTGGTGTGATTTATGCGATGCCGGGTCCGGCATCACCATCAGTCAGAAAGCAATGGTGATGCTCGAGTTGAAGACCCGGCGTTATTGTTATGATTTAAGATGGACCCATGGTCCCCGCATTCAGTACGGGCGGCCATGGGCCCAGGTTGAGATTTGTGAAGTTGTTTCAGTTGTGATTTTATTTTTATGGTAAGGTTGAGATTTGTATAGTTTGATTGTTGTGATTTTGTTGTGATAAAGATTGTTTTTATTTGGTGAAAGTTATGTTTGTTATAATTAATGTGTACGTTTATAATTGTTTTAGTTAGTAGTAGTAGTTGGTTTAGGTTGAAGGGACCGCAGTAGACATTAAAAGATGCACACAACGGACGCTGCTGCCCGTCCGTCGGTTTTCCCTTAGTCGCCTTTTACGACACCCACGGGACGAGATGGGGTGGTGCTATTCTAACGCCGGCACCACACAGCGAGTTAAAGAATATAAGGGTTTGTTTGTTTAATCGATGGGGGTTTGGTTTGTTAGTTTGGGTTGAGATTACGTATTGGGACCGCAGTAGGTGTTAATACAATACACGACGGACGCTGCTGCCCATCCGTCGGTTTTCCCTTAGTCGCCTTCTACGACACCCACGGGACGAGATGGGGTGGTGCTATTCTGACGCCGGCACCACACGGCGGGTTAGGTTAGGTTAGGTTAGGTTAGGTTAGGTTAGGTTAGGTTAGGTTAGGTTAGGTTAGGTTAGGTTAGGTTAGGTTAGGTTAGGTTAGGTTAGGTTAGGTTAGGTTAGGTTAGGTTAGGTTAGGTTAGGTTAGGTTAGGTTAGGTTAGGTTAGGTTAGGTTAGGTTAGGTTAGGTTAGGTTAGGTTAGGTTAGGTTAGGTTAGGTTAGGTTAGGTTAGGTTAGGTTAGGTTAGGTTAGGTTAGGTTAGGTTAGGTTAGGTTAGGTTAGGTTAGGTTAGGTTAGGTTAGGTTAGGTTAGGTTAGGTTAGGTTAGGTTAGGTTAGGTTAGGTTAGGTTAGGTTAGGTTAGGTTAGGTTAGGTTAGGTTAGGTTAGGTTAGGTTAGGTTAGGTTAGGTTAGGTTAGGTTAGGTTAGGTTAGGTTAGGTTAGGTTAGGTTAGGTTAGGTTAGGTTAGGTTATGTTAGGTTAGGTTAGGTTAGTGTAGGTTAGGTTAGGTTAGGTTAGGTTAGGTTAGGTTAGGTTAGGTTAGGTTAGGTTAGGTTAGGTTAGGTTAGGTTAGGTTAGGTTAGGTTAGGTTAGGTTAGGTTAGGTTAGGTTAGGTTAGGTTAGGTTAGGTTAGGTTAGGTTAGGTTAGGTTAGGTTAGGTTAGGTTAGGTTAGGTTAGGTTAGGTTAGGTTAGGTTAGGTTAGGTTAGGTTAGGTTAGGTTAGGTTAGGTTAGGTTAGGTTAGGTTAGGTTAGGTTAGGTTAGGTTAGGTTAGGTTAGGTTAGGTTAGGTTAGGTTAGGTTAGGTTAGGTTAGGTTAGGTTAGGTTAGGTTAGGTTAGGTTAGGTTAGGTTAGGTTAGGTTAGGTTAGGTTAGGTTAGGTTAGGTTAGGTTAGGTTAGGTTAGGTTAGGTTAGGTTAGGTTAGGTTAGGTTAGGTTAGGTTAGGTTAGGTTAGGTTAGGTTAGGTTAGGTTAGGTTAGGTTAGGTTAGGTTAGGTTAGGTTAGGTTAGGTTAGGTTAGGTTAGGTTAGGTTTTTTTTTTTTTTTTTTTTTTTTGCGGTGAAGGAGAGAATACTCATGTATACCGCCGGCCCGTACCGACGGTTATGTCCGACTCAGCTGGGAATGGTGCCCAGCCGCCTACGGACTAAAAACTCCTCCACTTCGTGTAGAGTGTAGTGTGTTTTTATTAGGTGAGTGTTGAGTGTTACTGGAGTGTTTATTTGAGTTGAATTTATGGATAGCTGGCCCTCGCTATGGGTACGGGCGACCAGCTATCCTAAAATAGTTGAAAAAAGGGGGTGCTAAGTGCCGCCCGACCGCCCGCCTCACCCGCCCCTCAACAATGTCAGTGAGTGCGGGCGGCCGCCCGGCCACCGCCCCCTTGCAAGAGAGTTGCGATTTTACGGAGAGATTTGAAATGTTGTTTAGGGACTCTTGTGCCTGCAGCATTCCCCGGAATACCAGTTAATCCTGCAGGCCGCAGATTAAAGTACAGTGAGCATAAACAGTTACAGTTACAAAATTAAATTATACATACATTAAACTATCGAATTAACAATAAATATTAGACAGAAACTATGTTTACTTAGATATCAAATTAAGATTAGATGAGATATAATTGGTATTGAAATGTAATGGTTAATTATATAATTGTTATTAGAGCATTAGTCCCCGCTAAATATACGGGCGACTAACAATCCACGAATTAGTAATAGTATGCAGGTGCGGGCACGGCCGCCCGGCCGCCCGTCTCGCGACTCACATGAGTGTACGAGTGCGGGCGGCCGCCCGGCCGCCCATCCGTAGTCACCTAGTAGTAGATATTAATCTTAATTTGATTAAGGCAAGTTACAATGAATTTTTATTTAATCTTAATGTTATACATTTGAATCGAATGAGGTGTTACATATTTATGAGTTGTCATATTCTATACGAGATTTTATCTTCTTGATCATAGATTGCATTCTGGGGCAGGTGGATGAGGTGGCGCTGTGTGATGTATTATGTTTATTTTTATCTTCAGATTGTTGTTTGTTGTGTGTTTCGCAATTGTGACACTTAGTTTTTGTTCTATCTTCTCGTGTGGGCAGCTTTTAAAATCGTGATCAGGTGAGGCGCAATGTGAGCAGGTGGTGGTTCGGATTTGCAATGTTTCCTAGTGTGCCCAAATTGCAAGCACTTGAAGCAGTGCAAGAGTGGCACGTGTTCCTCCACGTGTACCCTTTGATGGTCGACGTTAATTTTATTTAATTTAATTATGGCGTTGTAAGTGGATGGTGTAGTCATTAGTACGGCGTTATAGAGCTTAGGATTTTTGTTACCTTTCTTGAAATGTAATTTGATTCTGTTGTTTTCATTGATGGATTCTTTAATTGATTGATTTTGGTTGGTGATGATGTCAACAAGTTCTTCGGCTGGTACGTCCACAGAGACGCCCTTAAGGACGACCATTGGTTTCAGCGAACGAGATACCTCAGCAGTAACGCCAGCATCTACTACGTTTGTTTTGGAGAGTGCTATATCACGCTCCTGTCTATTCTTAAACTCACTCGAACCTTTCCGTTAGAGATGAATTTGGTTGCTACGGGAGCAAAGTCTGTGTCGCGGAAGGTAACACTCTTTCGCCAAGTCTGTAGAGTCTCAGGTGCGCCCTCGCCGGCCTTAGAGGATGTTATTATAATAGCCGGCTTTGAAGTTGGTTTAGGCGGAAAGGGTGGCATGGTCGAATCAGTACCAAGCGACAGCTGGGCAGACCCCGCAACCGCATGGGCATAGGTATTTCTAGATTTGGTGGTGGCTAATTGGTCCGTTAGCAGTCGAACTTCCCGTTTCACGGTTTGCATTTCTTGTTTAATTTGTTTGGCAGTTTCTTGTTTTAGTTCATGGAATAATGTTTTCAAGTGGTTAGATGTTAGGGCTCCCTCTCCTGCTCCAATGAGTCCGCTATCCGTGTCCCAGGGAAATCCGTTTGCGTAGATATTGTAACGGCAGTGCGTGTTTCAGTATTGGTGGTGGCAGTTGCGGTTGGTAGGGTGGGTCCGCGTGTGACAGCAGTATCCAATGGCGCTACGGTCTGGTAATGAAAGTCATTATTTATAAGGTGGCTGCACATCTGTAGAAGGTCTTTGCCAAACTGGTCTGAAATGGACTTAATGTTTTTGCCCGCCGTTGTTATTTGTCTTTGTTTCGACTGTAACACTCTTGTGTGTACGGTCGGTCCTTAAGTTTTCATCTATCTCTCTAATCTCACCCACAATACAACTTAGGTATTCTTCTAAGCTTTCTCTAATGTTAAACAGCGGATCGGGGGGTGCAGGAGTGATCGGGCGCTCGTGTTCCGCAGCATCCCGTGCAGCTGCCTGGCCCAGCGGAGTTGAACCAGAGTCAGAGTCACCGCCAGTATATAACAAGTTCATGTCATATTCACTGAGGCCCATCTGTTCGAGGGTAACTTCTTCTTCTGAGCAACTGTCATACCCTGGGCTCATGCGAATAATCTCCCGACAAGACAATAAGCGCTTTTCCTCACCCATTTTGCACAATTATTAAAAGACTATATACACAGAATTATACTTATAGCTGTACACATATAATATAATTACATCAAGTCAATGTTAGATTGAATTATCTTATTAACAACTCAATTCACTATCTCAAAATTAAAATAAGTTTTAATATCTTATTTATACAAAACTAATTGGTTTGCGTGTGTTCAAAACTATCTAGAAACTATTTTTTGATGACAGAGAACTAGTATTAAACATAAAATTTTGAAAAATGTACACAGGAAAAAAGTCGATTTTCAACTTACGTAATTATAATCAAGCGTTTTTGAGGACTTGTTTCACTGAAAATTACTTTACACAAAAACTATCTAATTTAAAAATCTACAATTTGGTACACTTATTGGCTACTAAATGACTAATCGAACGGTGTATTAAAAAAAAACTATCTAAAAGTATTTATAAACACGAGCGGTTTGGGGTCAAAGTACAAGATTTTCGAAAATTTTGAATTAAGTCTAAATTATTCTATATACAATTATGAAAGTATGGCAAAAGTATAGTTACAGGTAGTTTATGTAATATGATTAGTAAAAAGTTAGTGATAAGTTAGATTTCGTAAGAGAAAAGTACAATTTACTGTCTTAATTTAGAAAATATATAAAAGTCTTATTTGTGCTGAAACTAATAAGTAAACATACATGCAAATTATCCAAAAACTGTTTTTTAGTGACAATAAGTAAGAATCGAGCATAAAATTTGGAAAAATGTACACAGGAAAAAAGTCGGTTTTCAAGTTACGTAATTATATTCGGGCGTTTTTAAGGACTTGTTTCACTAAAAATTACTTTACACAAAAACTATCTAATTTAAAAATCTACAATTTGGTACACTTATTGGCTATTAATTGACTAATCGAACGGTGTATTAAAAACTATCTAAAAGTATTTATAAACACGAGCGGTTTGGGGTCAAAGTACAAAATTTACAAAAAATTTCGTGTTATGTCTAAATTATTCTATATACAAGTTTGAAAGTATGGCAAAAATATAGATACAGGTAGTTTATGTAATATGGTTCATAGAAAGTTAGTGATAAGTAGGATTTTGTAAGAGAAAAGTTCGATTTACTATCATTAATTCAGAAAATATTAAATTCTTGTTTGTGCTGAAACTAATCAGTAAAAATATATACAAATTATCCAGAAACTGTTTTTTAGTGATAATAAACAAGAATCTAACATAAAATTTGGAAAAATGTACACAGGAAAAAAGTAGGTTTTCAACTTACGTAATTATAAAAATATTTCGATTGAGGGGACTTGTTTTACTTATAATTACTTTACACAGAAACTATCTTGAATAAAAATCTGAAATTTGGTACACTTATTGTCTATTAAATGTCGAATTGAACGGTGTATGAAAAACTATATGTCGTCACTGAAGATCACGAGTAATTAAAGGTTAAAGTTCACTAATTACAGTAACTTAAGAATTATTTCGGAAAAAGTTGAATAGAATCTAAACTATTGCACTTATTTCAGTTCCAAAAACTGTTTTAGAGTTCTGGTGAATAGGGGTACACAATGGCAGTGCCAAAAACAGCCGCACAATGTTGTATGTCAGTTTTAGGTTATTGCGTCATACCGGTTATTTGCGATTTTTTCAGCGGTTGTTTATGACAGACGGCTGAAATTTTCACCGATTGTAGATTGTTCAAAAACACACACGGCAATATATAGTTTATGGCAGGTTGTAGATCTTGTTTATGAGTAAATCACGTTTTAGTCTGTTTTTCCTAGGCACTTGAGATTTAGAGAGTGAATGTACTTACATCGTATGTGTCCGGTTAAAACTATTGTTACCACTAATTAGCACAATCACTATGGAGTATATAAATACAAACACGATAATTCTAGCACTAAAATTGTGATCACCACAAGGTTTTTCCTCGGCCGCAGCAGAGTGTCAGGCACTATTTTGCTCACTGCACTTCACAGAATAGTCCGATTTTCAAAATTTTTGTATGAGTGTATAGCTGGAGTCAGCGCGCACAATTTGATATATAACACTTGTATGTTTGAGTTAAAAATCCCGCAACTTTGATTTTTCGAACGCGGAGCGACGTGGATTCGCTGCCTACGCGTTGGCGCTGGGCGCGCGACTAGGTTAGGTTAGGTTAGGTTAGGTTAGGTTAGGTTAGGTTAGGTTAGGTTAGGTTAGGTTAGGTTAGGTTAGGTTAGGTTAGGTTAGGTTAGGTTAGGTTAGGTTAGGTTAGGTTAGGTTAGGTTAGGTTAGGTTATAGGGTTGATTCTCGGTAGATTTTGTTCAAATTTGGTACAGGGGGCTTTTTTTGACCTTATCTTTCTATAGTATTTTGGGCTTGCTCAGAATCGCCCTGGGTCTGGGACCTCCCATACATTTTTTTTGAAAATTTTCAGTTTTTTGGTTTTTGCGAAAAATGTATTATATTTAGGCACTTGGTTTCCTAGCTACCCCCAAAATTTCTCTAATTCTGCATCGAATGACACTTTTTTCAAGAAAATCGGTTAATAAATAAAGATTTTAGACCCGGGTTAGATTATTTTCGCACATTTTTTTGAAAAAAAAAGTTGTCCAAAAATTCTGAAAAAAATTCTATTTATACATTTGCCTAAATTCTGATATTACTAACGTAATATCTGACTGGTCGAATCTGAAGTCCATTTTGCTCTATCTCTTACCGTTTCCGAGATATAGCGTCCTAAAGTTGCGAAATTTCTTAAAACATTGCTATTCCTGTTTATGCGGCGTCGTTGAATTATTTGTATGGAAATAGTGAAATCCGACTCACACTTGACCCTTTTTCATAGAAATTGGATTTTATGTAATTATGGGTGAGTTTTTAGAGTTTGTATGTTCATATTTGGTACATAGTGACATGGCATAGTCTATATTGACATGATCTGTCAAACTGTTAAATTTGACAGTTTTTGAGAAAAAGTTTCACATTTTGTCATAGTTAAATAGAAATTGTCATTGTTAAGTATTTTTGACCAAAAGTGTCATAGTTGATGTATTTTGACAGTTTATGTAAAAATCTCGAAATTTGACAGTTTTAAACAAAAATGTTTACTTGGAATAGCTATACAGCTGTATAAGATGACATGACCAAGTGCAAATTGACAAATTTTATCAAAACTATCATTTTTACAGTTTTTGAGATTTATATTGAAATAAAGTTATTTTTAGTATAAGATGATATGATCAAGTGCAATTAAAGTGATTGGGGCAAGATTGAAAATATTGAGTTTTTTGCCAGATTTGGTTCGTGCTTAGAAAATAGTCATATTATTGTATGAGATGACATGGCCAAGTGCAAATTGACAGATTTAGACAAAATTGTCATTTTGACAGTTTTTGACACAAAATGACATTTTGACAGTTTTTAACCCAAAATGACATTTTGACAGTTTTTGACCCAAAAAGACATTTTGACAGTTTTTGACACAAAATGACATTTTGACAGTTTTTGACACAAAATGACATTTTGACAGTTTTTGACAAAAAATGATATTTTGACAGTTTTTAACCCAAAATGTCATCTTGACAGTTTTTGACCCAAAATGACATTTTGACAGTTTTTGACCCAAAATGACATTTTGACAGTTTTTGACACAAAATGACATTTTGACAGTTTTTGACCCAAAATGACATTTTGACAGTTTTTGACACAAAATGACATTTTGACAGTTTTTGACACAAAATGACATTTTGAGTTTTTGACACAAAATGACATTTTGACAGTTTTTGACCCAGAATGACATTTTGACAGTTTTTGACACTAAATGACATTTTGACAGTTTTTTGACACAAAATGACATTTTGACAGTTTTTGACCAAAAATGTCATTTTGACAGTTTTTGACCCAAAATGACATTTTGACAGTTTTTGACACAAAATGTCATTTTGACAGTTTTTGACACAAAATGACATTTTGACAGATATTGACTGACAATGACACTTTGACATGCTGACAATCTGACATTCTGACATACTGACAGTTTCACAGTAAACTCGGCTATGGTGAAAATTTCAAAACTATTTTACACAAAAAGTAAGCATCACACGTTTACAGAAATAACTTTAATACTATTTTTTAGGGACTATAAGTACTATACAAACAAAAAACTATGGAAAAGTTGGCAAGGAAAAATTTCAATTTTGCAATGATAATTACGTCGATTACGTCGATCGCGGTGCTCCCGCGTTACCGTTATAGGGTTAATTCTCGGTAGATTTTGTTCAAATTTGGTATAGGGGCTTTTTTTGACCTTATCTTTC
>NW_026907754.1:0-53984 GCF_033807575.1 Cydia pomonella | reverse complement strand
TTAAACAATACTATAACCTATGTCCCTAATTACTAACGCTTGCTATAGCTACCAGAGTTCTAAATTGCCAGCTAAAAACAATGTTAGAATTTACATCTATGATGAATTTAGATTGTAATTTTGGAGCGCGATTAGCGGCCTGTGCGACCTTAAGAGGGTGGTAAGATTAAATTTATATATTTGAATTTGGCAATAGTACACTTATTTTATTTTATAGATAAAAATATTTCTTACCTGAAATAATTGTGTTTCTTAGTTTAGTACAATGGATTAAACTTTAACCGAGTCTGAGCGGAGATACTGTGCGGTGGATTTTTAATTTTAAAAATTAATCAATAAATCTATTTCAACAACATAAATCGTTTATTTTAATCATTTTATATTGAAAACTGATAGTTTTGAAAATGAAAAATAGTTTTGCGTCAATGACTTTGACAGAATTGACATTGCAGACTCTTTGTCTATGTTCTAACCGGCCAGACCCAAGTGCAAGTCTTTATGGAGGGTATATGTTGCCTCTGACCTCCATAGATTTATGAACATAGACAAAGACAAACTGAAATAGGTAATAATTTATATAAAATAATAATAATTTACATATGGTAGTGTGACATAAATCAAAATATTTGATAAAAATGATTTATTTGTCCAAAGGTTGAATAGACAAAGTCAGATAGGAGCAATGTCTGCCCTGTTAGCAAAATATTTTTATATTAATAAACTGGCTATCTATTTCCAGAGCGTCAGACCACACATGCGCAATTATGAAGCGTCATATCTTTCTAAGGAAGTCGACAGGCCTTGATCTCTATATAGTTTGTGTGCGCTGGTGCAGTTTGTTGTGTCAACGCTTGTATGAGCGTTTTAAACTTGTGTCTCAAACCATCCTGACCCGTTGCCGTTTCATTTTTTTTTCTGTCTGTGTGGTCTGTTTCATGGGAGCCACTATGCACAGCCAAATAATGCACAACCCAGGAATGTACAGCCCATAATTGGCGTCCATCATGGACGCCAATTATTGGGCTGTACATTTCCTGGGTTGAGCATTGCTGCGGGCTGTGCAAGTCGGTCCGGGGCGATAATACGAAGCCACTCTTTTCACAGGGCAATAATGTACGACCCTATAATTCGCGTCCACTAATCTGAGTCCCTTGGCTTTCAATTATCGGGCTGCGCATTATTGGTACGGGTCGAGAATGCTCGACCCAATAATGTACATCCCAATAATTGGAAGCCAAAAACCAGAGACATTTTTTTTTTAAGACAGCTGTCAAAATTAGTAGGGACGTTCTGACATGAGCTCTTGACAGTTTAAAAATAATCGGTTTTTTCTAGTGACATCTTTCAATGATATTGACAGTGTTGACACTTGTTGGTTTACATTACGCTTTGTTATCATCTTTTTATTTTTAATGTATGGTTTTCAAGAGCTCTAATACTTGTAATGTATGCATGAAATCATATGGCAAGAGAACCTAAATCGTTTTGGAACTATATGAACTCTAAAAGAAACAGTAGAGGTACGGAAAAAATATTATTTAATGGAACCTTTGTCCGGTAAACAAGTAGTGAATTTGCTAGGTTTTTTCACTCTGTATACAGTGTGAAGGTGTGGAAAGTTGGAGGTAAGCGCCGCAGCCCGCAATAGTCGCAGCGGGCACCGAGAAGAGCGCTGTAGGGGTTCAGGTTATGACAGGCTAGATATACAAGACGTGCGACGAGCCCTTCAACAACTTCAAGCCAAAAAAATCTTCTGGTCCGGATGGTATTCCCTCGTGCGTATTTAAGGACTGTAGAATTGTGCTGGCGGAGCCGCTATTGCACCTCTGTTTCAAGCTAAAAGTATTCCTAGAAATTTATAAAATTACTTGAGTGATAACCAGTACTGATAGGTGGATCAGGAGATAAGGCAGAGGGTTTCGACTTTCGAACGACAAGAAGTTCGGCCAGCAATCTTCTTAGTCACGTAGTGCAGATAATATGTATAGTGGGTAGCAGGAGTCAAACTGATAATGGTTACTTTGACTTTAAAGACACTAGATCTGGTTGATAATGACTTGTTGCTGTCAAAGTTAGCAGGCTTTGGTTTTACCCCACACTCACTTAATTTTTTTGCAGACTACATGAGGGAAATACAGCAGTATGTAGATTATGAAGAGCACAGATTGAATCCAGCAGTGACATGGGCCATTTGTTCAATAGAATATCTTGGTTATATGGAGATTGGCTGAGAAAGCAAGGTGTATGCTACAAGGTGCAGGTTTCTGCAAAATATATTAGGGTGAGTCCATTAAGACAGCTGTTTATCTGAAAAACAGGGACTGGGTCATTGGTCAATGGGTCATACACCATCAAAAACTCAATCTTAAGAGCAAAACTACAAAAGGATGCATATGTTGGTGGATCCCCTTAATACAAAGAAACATAACACTTTCAGAAAATATATATTCTCTAATTATAATGCATGATATGATAAATTTACAATGGTCATGTAACAACATTGTTACCTGACAGGCAGTCTTCCACACATGTACCTTAATTAATTTAAATAATTATAGTCCGCCTTTTTCAGATTTCCTCAGTTTGAGGTTTTTTAGATTACCTCAATTAAAATAATTTGTAGGTTCGAAAAATTCTAATCTTAAAAAACAATGCTGAGGTCAACACTGGTGAGTGTCAAATGGCAGGTGGATGTCAGCAATTTCAATAAAATATTAAATAAACATGTTAAACCTTCTTTGTACTTCAGTGTACATTTTATAGAAACCTGTGTACCTCTCCGTGAAATGAGATATAGACTCAAAACAAATGCAGGTTTTTTTTATATACCACATCGGTGGCAAACAAGCATACGGCCCACCTGATGGTAAGCAGTCACCATAGCCTATGGACGCCTGCCAGCAAACAAAAAGTCTTCTGGAAATCGATTTTCACTCATGTTGTCTCGGATATGAGTGAATATGGTATTGATACATTCAGTGTAATTCCCTGAACACAAATATATGAGATGACACGGCGAAAGTGGTAGGGGTTATTATATACATACCCACGCTCGTAAAACATTACCCTCCTCCTGACACAGTCGGGTAAAAATATGTTTTCAGTAACAAAATAGTATTTTTACCCGACTGCATCAGAAAGAGGGTAACGTCTTTCGAGCGCGGGTATGTCTATAATTATGTTATTTATTTGGCACGCCCTACAGCTCAAACGGCGGCTGGACGGTTTTTGATATATGAGTTCTGGTTGAATTCGTCAGAATTTTTAGTGACAGGCTATATACATTTTCAAAATGGCGCCCGCTAATGAAAAAAGGGGGGGGGGGGGGTCTTACCATAGCAATATGGGTACCAAATGAAAGTTACCTAGTAAAATGTTCTTTCAAAAATATATGTGAACAGTCGGGTTTTTTGTGTTGCAGTTTAATATTAATATTTTTTGATAAATCTGGTTAATTATTTTTTATCATTATAAAGAGGATATTAACAGTCACATAGCAAAGAGTCTCGATCAACACCTTGAGAGACTCTCGCTAGGTGGTTGTATCAAGGGTCAGATGCAGAAGGCGATGATCTTGGACACGGCGCGGATAGTCCGGCGGTTCCTCTCTCTGCGGCCATGACCACCGGCAGCTTGGGCCCTGCCCCGCTACTGGCGGCACCCTAGGTTAAGTTTTTTATAATGTGTTTATATGTATTTTTGTATTCTTTTTGTATGGTTTTTTGTATTTTACTTTTATGTATAATCATATTATAAAATGTCTAACCTAAGACCCAAAATAAATAAAGAGATTAAGGGTGCCTTTCGACCAGAGATGTGCATACTTGCTATGCTATGTTATCATACATTTGAAACGCAGCTCCAGCTGCAGCTACGTTTCAAATGTATGATTGAAAACATAGCATAGCACATCTCTCGTCGAAAGGCACCCTAATAATAAAAATAATAAAGACGTTTATTCAAAAAGTTTAAACATAGGTACATAATAAAAGTACACAATAATGCTTACAAACTAATTGAAAGGGAAAGTGGCTCAGCTAATGTCTACGCCAAATGGCCAAAATTGTTGAAAGTTTTCAACTAATTTGTTAGAGCAAGTATTGAAAAAGTTACAGTATGTTATATATTTGTTATCTAATCACAAAGCCCTGTTATTTGGTACCTCACATGGTATGCTTAAAGGAAAATAAAATAAAAGTTTGTACTGCCGACTTTATGACGTCACAGCAACTACCCCCACCACTTCGCGCTTGTCATCTCGTATATTTGTGTTCAGGCATTGACATATATCTAAGGACGGGCCTTACGGGCACTAAGAATGGTGCTAGTTTAGTGGTGTCACTCACGAGCCAATCCTGCAGTCTAACGCAACTAGTCGCGACCAATCGCGCATGTGATGCGAACTCATCAACAATTGGCGTTCTGGCGGTAGACTGTACGATGGGCTCGAATTCGTGTGCGTGACACCGCTTTACTGACCCCATTCTTACCATTAAGGCCCGTCCTTAGATATATGTCAATGTGTTCAGGGCATTACACTGAATGCATCGATACCATATTCACCCATATCTGAGACGACATGAACGAAAATATAAATATAATATATATATATATATATATATATATTGTTTGTATCTCTTTACCTTTGGCTATTACTACTTACGATTATAACGACGAAATTTCGGTGGTCCCTTCATCGTCGTTATATTATATCCGAAATCCATTGTATGGGGTTTCGTACCCTTTTTTAAGCCTAGGTCGTTTTAGGAATAGATGTACTGATTTCGTTGTCTGAGTACCCATAACACAAGCCTGCTTGGCTTACCGTGGGACTTAGTCAATTTGTGTAAGAATGTCCCTATAATATTTATTTATTCTATTAAAGGTTTACAGAGGTACACTGAATGTGCAATATAACTGCATATTTTAGTGCGGTAGGTACAATGACAAGATTTCATAGCTCAACCCGCCATCCTGACGCTCACCTATAGTGATACATATTAGTCAATTGTAATGTATAGTTATGAAAGTAAATTAAAGTTCATGTTGCACAGATAAAATCACTTTAAACAACGTTTCTAATGAAAATAAATCTCAAATTTCAGGAGCTGATACAGGCAGCCAGAATGAGTCTGCTGGGTCGCCGGCGCCGGACGCGCGACGCGCGCCTCGGGCGTCTGACGTCTTCGTGTCTCTCGCCAGTTGCAGGGGAAGATGCGAATAGTTATAAAGGCGTGCATGACGTCGCTAAAAAATGATAGATATAATACTAATCTTGTTGCCCGAGGTATTCCTCAAGTTCACGGGGTAGATTACAGGTGTAGTGCATAATCCTTTACCATTTTGACGACCACTCTGGCCTAGTAGGTAGTGATCCTGCTTATGAAGCCGATGATCCTGGGTTCGAATCTCGCGGTAACGGAATTTATTTTAGTGATGAGTACAGATATTTGTAGCTGAGTCATGGAAGTTTTCTATGTGGGAATTATTCAATTTGTGTAAGAATATCCCTTTAATACTTGTTTATTTATTTTTCGTATTTTCTCGGAAACGTTGCTATTCGTCATGCTACTTCAGTCAACCTCAATACTTATTGTACTGAATGACCGAAAAAGCATGACACGTTCGTACGTTTTCGTGAAAATACGTTGGTAAAGGAAATTGCACTACATTTTTAAAACCTGTCAGTAAAATATGAAAAAGGAAAGTTCATGAGTTTCATAATTTTCTTTCCTCCAACAGCTTCCCATGGAGCAAATGTAAACCTTTTGTGCATGTCAATAGTTCTCAAATGGAATTGGTATAAGTCATAATATAATCGTAGATCAAAATTAGTACATTACGATATACTCGTATAAGGAGTGTACCGAAAAAAAACTGTAAACTTCAAATGAAAAAAAAAACTGATGCAGTTGAGAACAAATTAAGTTTTTAGAATAACTACAATAAAAAGCGACTTTTAATTTAGATAATTGTCACTTTTTTTTATTTGTTCTGTAGGAGTGATAGGCAGCTTGTTCCTAGCGCATTCAGTGGCAGCTTTTTACGGACCCGTTTTTCATATTTGCCTGCATCACCCCGTCACCTGCTGGAATTGTTAATGTTTTTTGGCTGTTTCATTCTTCTCTTTTAATACACTTTTGATTTGAGCCCAATAATAGTTGATAGAACGGCACTGCAGGACGTTTGGAGCTCGTACTCTATTCTATGTCAACTGCCAAATGCGATTTTTGTAGGAAGGAAATTGTATGATTTTCGATTTGGCCTAGAATGATTATTATTCCAAGATTAATAATTCTGGTTTTACGCTGTTCGACTTTACACCGGCAAATAAAAGAGATGCCTAAAAATATTAATCAACATCTCCAGAAATAATCATTTTCTAAAAATGCAACATTTTAAAATAAATTTAAGAAAGAGATCAACATTTAAACACACTTTTAGTGCTTTATAGGTTTCTAGAACATATAAGTCATTAAGTTACATTCTTATTTTGGTAAAAAAAATAGCAAAAACGTCTCAGAAAAAATTAAAATAATCATGTCCAAAAATTGCCAATTTTTGAGTTACTAATTTACTCAAACTTTAAAACTGAAAAAAAAAATACTTAAAAACATATTTTTTGTGCTTTTAACCTAGGTATGAGATACTTGCAACATAATCATTCTTACTCTGTCAATAAGAAATTTATACCTCTAATTAATTTTGAACCTACGAAAGTCTGACATCTTATTTTCACATTTATAAGCGAATTTGTTAATTAATTGTACTTAATGTTAAGTTTGTGTTAAATGTATTACTGTAAAGTTGTCCATTAGGTGAAATATATGTGAAAGTCGCTTCTAACAGAATACGCAAACGTGGAGTCACGGGACAGGCTTAGCCTAGTGTGACCCACAAAATTTATGTAATTTTATCTGATTTTTAAAAATAAAATTTTACTTTACAATCTGTACCTTTTTAGGGTTCCGTAGTCAACTAGGAACCCTTATAGTATCGCCATGTCCGTCTGTCTGTCTGCACCGGAAAGCTACCTATGTTTTTATAATAATTATCTGGTGCTTTATTTCATGCATGGTGTGAAATAATTTATTTTAAATACAGTCAAATTACGGGCATCTTACCAGTCTACCATAGGGCAAATCTGAAATGGGTCAAGGTCGGTGCAGTGACAAAAAAAAACATTTACCTCCTTTTCTACATAATTAGGCGTAGTTCGCTGTCTTTTGTATGTTTCGAGTTTGCAATATTCTTACCCCCGGAGTTACACACAATGTTTTTCATCACACTTGCGAAGAAAAAAAAACAAAATTTTAAGCGAAATAATTCTTAAATACGGTGACATATCATACATTCGTCCGATTTCTTGGAAGGTGAGGCATCGAAGGCACAGACCTATTCGGCATTCAGCCACGATTGAAAATTAAGTAAAAATATTTTTATCGGATGTTAAAATAATCAAATTAAATTAAATTATAAACGTCAGTATTTTAAAAGTAAAACTCATTTAGGCTACTTGGTTTGTATGAATAAGTGACATAATTAAAGAAAAAAGCTATAACTCCCTAGGGAGTTATAGCTTTTTTTTCACAATCCATAAATCCCGCGGCAACAAAGTAGGCCTTTGTCCTTCAGCACACCTGCATGAAATAAGATCTTTTTCGAGCAAGTGTGATGAAAAGATTATTGTTGATTTTGGATTTCATACAATGGAATTAAAAAGACAGCGGCCTACGCCTAATTATGTAGAAAATGAAGAACCAATGAGAAATGATTTTATTATAAATTTGTATTAATGTATGTGTCATTACATAAAATTTACTTAATAACTATGTATTTCATATTTATTATAAATATATTACAAGGCGTTGTACCTTGTCGATGTTTCACTTATATGCCCACCAATATAGCCTAATGTAGATTACCACTGCAAAGCCAGGAAGGCTAATCTTTAACACGTTGGCTGCCATAAACATCACCGGTGGGATCACGTAATCTTCTCTGGCCAGCTCTCTGGCTGTGTCGCTATGACCATCACCGGTGGAATCGAAAGCTTGTTACTTACATCTTTATTAACCTCAGTAATAGTCCGATGCTGGGAACACGAAAATTGTATGGGGCACGGGAGGAACACTTTCGGTGAAGTATGGTGGGCAGCCAACGTGTTAATACTTCGTTTATTTTTGGTAGGCTTAATTTGGCTGCCCTTTTTAGGGTACCTTCCACGTACCTACCGTAATAGGGGACTACTACGTAAAAACCGTATGTAAAATAAAAGGTAAAAAAGACCTATTAGTATACCAGAGAGCCTACCGCGAACCACGTTCGACGTGTTGCCACTCTGTCGCACTTAGTTCTTTCTTAAGTGTGACAGGGAGGCAACACGAACGCGCCCTAGCGCCCGCACGGTAGGCCCTCAAGTGTAACTGGGTCGCAGCTGAATTTTGTCCATAATGGCGGTGAATACTGAATACTTCATCAAATCATCATAAGAAGCCTGTCGAAGAGCCCTTGCTCTTTCCATACTCTTGGACGTAGCCATGTGCAAGAGTATGGAATAACAAACACTTTACGAAAAAGACTAAAATGACTGTCTACCAAACTTGTGTCTTGAGCATACTCTTGTAGGGGGCTGAAAACTGGACGTCGTACGCTATATAAAAGAGAAAGATCCCCGCATTTGCGAATTTCGATTTTCGCGGTAGGCCCCCAGGAACAAAGACGGAATTTACACCTGCCACGTGCGCTGCCTAGGTACGTAGTGAGTAGGTACGTATGGTATACTAAACATAAACATAACGTGGAAAGACAGGGTTACTGGGTACCAACGAAAGTGTACTGGAGATAGCTCAACTTCCTAATATCACCGCGCTTATGATCTGAGACCACGCTACTCAAACAAAAACGCTTGCGGTGGCTAGGGCATGTGTAACGAATGGACAGTGGCGACAGCGACAGTGCTGATTAGGCTAGCGCAACGTAGGACGCCATTGCTCCGCTTTAACCCATAATAGACTGCGTAAAGCGTGATGTGTCGGTTTAAAACGGAGTTTTGTTTCAAAAAGTATTTTATCTTAAAAAGTATTTAGAAGATACCTATCTAGTATTTCAAATACCATTTCCAGAGGTAGGTATCTTAAATTGTATCATTGATGTAAGTATAATTAACTGGATTCACTATCAGCCGGAAAAAATGGCCCCACAAAAGTAATGCTCGAACGGCTCGAGCACGAGTTTTGCTCCCAGTCTCATTTCGGCGGTCGACACGACAACTGTCAAACATGACGAAATGTTCTGTAAAAAAAACCGGCCAAGAGCATGTCGGGCCATGCTCAGTGTAGGGTTCCGTAGTTACTCTTCCGTCACAATAAGCTAAACTGGAGCTTAAAGTATAGTAAATTGTTAACCAAGGGATGAAACGCGAGTTAAACAAATAGGCAAATTTGCATAATCAGTACCTAATTAAAGTCTTTTTACTATGAAGGGGAAACTTTTTGCGATAACTCAAAAACAGCTAAACTTATCATATCCGCTATAGTTTTCATTTAAAGTCTTTCTTAAGCTCTACTTCCACGATTTTTTTCATATTTTTTGGACCTATGGTTCAAAAGTTAGGGGGTGGGGGGACCCTTTTTTTTTTGTTTCGGAGCGATTATCTCCGAATATATTCACTTTATCAAAAAATGTTTGTTGAAGACCCCTATTAGTTTTGAAAGCCCTTTCCAACGATACCCCACACTGTAGGGTTGAAGCAGAAAAAAAAATCACCCCCCACTTTACGTGTAGGGGAGGTACCCTCAAAAAAATTAAATTTTTAGATTTTATTGTACTACTTTGTAGGCTTTATTAATTTATATATCAATGCCGAATTTCAGCTTTCTAGCACTAACGACCATGGAGCAAAGCCTCGGACAGACAGACAGACAGACGGACATGGCGAAACTATAAGGGTTCCCAGTTGACTACGGAACCCTAAAAATGCGTTTATTAGCAAAACAACAAGAAAAAACTGGCCACGTGCGAGTCGGACTCGCACAGGAAGGGTTCCGTACCATTATCTATAAACACGGTCACCCATCCAAGTACTGACCACGCCCGACGTTGCTTAACTTCGGTGATTGGATGAGAACCTCGAGATTGGAAATAAATATTTATTTTATTCTGTTTTTAATATTTGTTGTTATAGCGGCAACAGAAATACATACTTAATCTGTAGAATTTCAGCTCGCTAACTATCACGGTTCATGAGATACAGCCTGGTGACAGACGGACGGACGGACAGCGGAGTCTCAGTAATAGGGTCCCGTTTGACCCTTTGGGTACGGAACCCTAAAAAAGGATGGCATATATTTCTTTCAGTGAGTTCTATTGATAATTTAACAGAAATAAAAATTTAATAATTCATTTTGTTGATACAAATTAACGGTTGTCACGGAACAAAAATCTATGGAGTCTACATTATTTTTTTTTAATACCATGTTGGTGGCAAACAGGCATACGGCTCACCTGGTGGCAAGCGTTCACCGTAGCCAATGAGGTCCTGAAACACCAGGGTGTCACATACGCGTTGCTAACACGTTTTTTTGTTGTTGTACATGGGTGGGCTTTTTTATGCGTCTGAAGATGTATTTACTATTTGCAAAACAACTGAAACTTTTTAAAGACATTAACATGCGAAGGGGAATAAACCATAACAATTCTATAATAGCATCTAATGTATTGAAAACATTCATTCACGTAAAAAACATAACAACAATCACAGAATTGTTGTAATAAAGTCGATGTCTAACCTGTTACTAACTGTACGTTTACATTACACTGCGAAAAAAGAAAGCTCCAAAAATAAATGTAGATCAAAAAGACAATGGACCCGGGTACGTCCTTAAACTACATCCACAAGAGAGGTATGGGTATTGTGAATATCATCTCGCTTAGTGTGGTAAGGCACAGCACAGTGGATGTCATTCCAGATCTAGAGCAGAGCCCAACTGGGGAAGTACCTCCACCTTACAGAAAACCGCAGCCAAATAACACTAGACTCTACTCATAGTGTTGTGTTCCTGCCGGTGAGTAAGGTTGCCATGCCAGAGCTCAAAGAGGGGAGGGAGGGTTGTTAGGGTCGGCAACGCGCATGTAACTCCTCTGGAGTTGCAGGCGTACATAGGCTACAGAGACTGCTTACCATCAGGCGGCCCGTATGCTTCCTTCGTTAAGCTCTGGCAACCTTACTCACCCCCTCACCTTGTTTAAGAAGAATTCCAGTGATGGGAGGATCCATGAGAACTAGAAGCGTTTGAAAATTGATAGGCCGCTGGATATTATTCGGTAATACATCGTATAACGAGCGGTTAAGTCTGTTGCAAAAAAAGAAATTGTGATCCGAAGTTCCTTCGTCAAAACAGCACTCGCATAAAGAGCTAATTTTTGCGAGGAATACAGGAGTGCAGACGTGACCCAATCGGAGACGGCAGAGTGTAGACGTAGCCTATTTACTAGCAGAATGAAAACGGAAGAACCACGGTTTATGAGGTATAATTGGTTATATGATTCCATAGTGTTTTCCAACATGGCGTCCAGAAGAAACCCATAATTCTTGGCAATCGTCCCTCAAGTCACGGCGAGCTTTAATCATTAAGTCGGATGCAAAAACCATGTTGCGAGCAGTGTTGGGCAAAAATCAATTCGAATAAGAATAAGAATAAAAACAGAAATTTTATTCTTATTCCAACACAATGGAATAAGAATAAATCCATTCCTTATTATTTTAAAATTACATGAACTGGAATAAATCATGCAATTTTTATTTTAAATGAAGAATAAAAGACGGAACGGAATATTCCATGAATGGAGTTATTCTAAATAAGGTTTTAGTGGAATAACATGTTATTTAGAATTAGAATGAAGTTTGAAGTTGTCGTTAGGTCAATCTTGCGAGTCGATTTACTACCACTTCCCGACGTTCGATTTGGCCTGGTATTTGGTAGTATCTGGTGCACTTGGTGACTGTGCAATATTATGGTGCTATGAAGCTGGTCTGATGGTGGAGCCCGAAGGTGGCCAAAGGAACTCCTAAAGTAAACAAAATAAAGACACCGTGTTTGGCAAACACTTTGATGTTTTATGGTTTTTCTGAACACCTGCGGCTGCCGGCCCTTCAAAAGATCTTTGAGCATGTTATTTTGCCGTTTAATAATATGAAGAAATTTTAAATAACAGGTATTTAAAAAGACCATGTAATAACTCAGTACTTAATAAAAGTTCGGTAGCAACAAGGACACTAAAAGCACCGAAGTTAATTTAGAAACATGAAAATATATCCAGTCATCATAACTTAGACAAATGTATTTTGCAGTAGCGGCGGCTCCATACAACCCGATTCCCATTCACTCGCTATTCATTTTGACGTTTATACAATGATATATCAACTTACGAAAACGTCATTTAACCATAAAGTATTCAATGTTTTAAAATGTCCGTTTGAAAACTGTATTTCATTAAGTTTACTTTTGTATGAAATACTTTTCTTGACTAAAATTATAAAGAAGCGTTATTAGCATCTACCAGAGCGCATTGCATAATGTCAAACAGCTCTATATATTTTGACACATTTCTTTGGCATTGGCCATTGGGCGTCCTCTTCTTTTAATACGTCAATGTCTTGTATATGGAGTGTGGAATTAAAAGGAGGGAAATCTCTTATGGTAAGGTCTGTTTTTTTATTCCGTAGACTAAAATGACGTTTCATATGTAAGACATGACATGAAAGTCAGTACCACATGAAATGTCATTTTAGTCTACGGAATAAAAAAACAGAATATAGAGCTGTGTGCCAGTGCCGGATTAACCATTAAGCAAAATAAGCACTTGCTTAGGGCACCACGTCTAGGGGGGCACCAAAATCGTAGAAAAAAAACGCACAGGCTGCATCAGCATCGCAGTCGTAGTGTAGTACTTATGTACACGAAACTTTTTGGTATGTGTCTACCCATCTAATAACGAAGGTTCGTGAGAGAGTGAGGACACGTAAGCACATCTCCAACCTTACGCGGAGGCCCTCAAAGCTCATGGTCAAACAATTTTACCGTCGGGCTTGTGGCCAACTGATTTTCTCGACGTAGATTACCGATAGCGAATTTAGCTCTCTTGCACACCAGATGTGTCGGCCAGGCCGAGTTTCTGCAGAGCCGTGATCCTGCGACCTAATTGTCAAAGTGTTATAAAGGGCCCCGCGAAGGCCGAAAACTAAAAGTATCTTATCAAGTTGCGCTTTCGAGGTAAGCCAAAGGCTGAGCAGTAGGAGAACCGTGATTACATAGGTTCGATTTCAAGCCACTCTTTTGCAGTTCGGCGTTAAGTCTTATGCGACGCTAGGCCTTCTACTTTATGCAAACTGCCTCACTTTCACTTGGCTATGGATCCAAATACAAGTCCTCTCTCGCAGCTGGCCTTCTGCTTTGCTCACACCTCGCCGTTGGTTGTATTGTATGATAACGCGCCGCGATCGGACGCTCCAGACGTCCAGCCATTCTTACCTCGTCATTGGTCAAATTCAAGCCTGGCCAGCGCGACCTTTGGCCTATCCGTCAAAAGTCCGTGGAAAGCTCAGCCTTTGCTTTTAAAAACACTGATTTAAAGTTTCATGATTTAGGCCAATCAAATTACTTAGATCGAAAAATGATAATAAATAATAATTAATTCCCAGCAAGCTGGAAATTGTTTTAATACTTTCATTTGGTCTTAAATGCGTGTAATCCGAGTTTGCTCCATCCCAAGAGGTGTGCATACCTTTTGGATCCTTAGGAGATATTTTTTCCTTTGGATTGCTAAACCATAGCACTTGGTGGACCAGACACTGGTAAGGCGTTTTCGGATCTTTTTTTTACAATTTACTACGAATACATATTAAGGTATCTTCAATCAATCAATAAATTTTATTGCAAGAACATAGTTAAATTACATTTCGGATCCTCAGATATCAATTTGAGTCATAATTAGAACAATTTTTCCAACGGACGTACCGTTTTCGATTTACAAGAAAAAAACTGAAAAAGAGGAAACATTTACCAGCACACCTCCTGGGATGGAGCAAACTCGGATTATACGCATTTTTAGGACCAAATTCGAAAAAATCTAATTTATTGGCTAGGTAATTGTGACACATTATTATTTAAGAAAACGGGACTTAATCGCGTTTGATTAAGTTCCAAAATTACCTCCAACGTCAAGATAATGATGTCGACTTTACCCAGTCTTCTCCGAAACCATGGGGACAACGCCGTCCTTGAAACGTCAGGTCAGGTCAATAATTTGCTATTTAAGACATGGCTAAGCCCCTACTGAAGGCCTTTGCCCTCACATGAATGAGCTTCGCAGGAAAGCTCTAGCTATAGAGGTTGCAAAACCCTGTACGGAGTACGGCCTGTCGCCTGTCTTACGTCTTCGCTTACACTTCGATATTGGTTGGCTTGGCTTCCGGCCTTATGCGAAACACTGTCTTCGAATTTACTTACACTTGACCTTACCTACTGTTACATTACTGCTGCAGTACTGTCAATTTCCGTGATAAAATGATGTGACGGATTGAAAGTCTATTCTCAGCAGTAATGCGGCAATAAACGTCGCTCATTTACTAAGAAAATTCAATGTAATCTTGATGAGGGGCACCATGGTTTAGAAATGCTTAGGGCATCAAAATATCTTAATCCGGCACTGACTTATTGGTATTTATGGTGGTTCGTTAGTACTTTGGTCTTGGTAATATTTAATTCTAAGCCGATCTTACTGCTTGCCTCATTAAGGTCATTAATCATTCTTTGTAATTGCGATGCTGTTTCAGAAAATAGTATTATGTCATCAGCAAAGCGGAGATTACTGAGAAATGTCCCATTTATATTTAATCCTTTTCTGTCTGACTGTCACATATATAAAATGGGAATGGGATATCCCATAGCCCAGAATTTAGCCGATTAGTCTAGCTCATTTTAGATCTCATGAACTCTCAATAGTCCTTACACCCTGGCTGGTGTTGCCTCTGCGTGCATTTTAAGATGACATGGGCAAGGGCAACACCCGCTCGGTGTAACCCTTACATTTCATAAGTGTCAAAAGGGACTCTACGTGTTGGCTTCAGCTCCACGCACGCCTCCCAATTGTCTGGATCCCTATTATCCCGCGATGGGAAAGACATAAAATAAGCAAAAAACGGAACCCTTATGGATTCGTCATGTCTGTCTGTCTGTCCGTCCGTGTCACAGCGACTTTCTTCCGAAACTATAAAAAGTATACTGTTGAAACTTGGTAATTAGATGTATTTTGTGAACCGCATTAAGATTTTCACACAAAAATAAAAAATAAATTTTTTTTGGGGGTTCCCCATATTTAGAACTGAAACTCAATTTTTTTTTTCATCGAACCCATACGTGTGGGGTATTTATGGATAGGTCTTCAAAAATGATATTGAGGTTTCTAATATCATTTTTTTCTAAACTGAACAGTTTGCGCGAGAGACACTTCCAAAGTGGTAAAATGTGTGTGTTAAGTTTTTTTTTTTACTTTATTAGGTACACTAAACGGATATCGTACAATACCTATCATGGGAAATGCTGTGGGAAACATGCATGCACATTATGGCTTAATGAAAACTTTTTACAAAACAAAAAAACCGACTTCAAAAAGGATAAAATAAAATATTATCTTGCATCCTAATGCAACCAACTGCAAATAATATACAACATGCAATATACCAACTGACATGTTTGATTAGAAGTGGTGTCGGTCGGTGGCGGTAAGTAGGGAATATTTGATTATATCCTTTTTGAAGTCGGTTTTCTTTTATTGTAATAAGTTTTCATTAAGCCATAATGTGCATACATGTTTCCCATGATATTGTACGATATCGGTTAAGTGTACTTAATAAAGTAAAAAAAACTTTACTAATATTTCGAAAACTGCTTAAAGGATATTTATATTTTTTTTATTTTCTATTTAGAATAAAATAATTTTTATTCGTAAACACAAACAAGACACATTATATTACTTAATATAACAAAAACAAAGAAACAAACAAACAAAGAAACATTTCTAGTTAGTCCTAACCTAACCCCCGATCCATCAACTCCCAACCCCTCAGTCCCCGACCGATCAACTCACCGCCTCCTCAACCCCCTAACCTCGCAAACCCTGACTCGTCAAACCCCAACCCCACAACCCCGAATCTCAGACCCCCAAAACACTACCCTCTACCTTCATCTCTCACACCTACCCCTCACCTCTCAGTCTCTTTAGTTACGAAGACGTTAGCGAATATGTAAGGTCAAACTCGTGGTTAGGCTACAGTTGCACAAATGGGTGGTTTTTGGGAGGAAATGCTTGAAGTACTTTAGAAAACACTGAAATCACCATACACGTGCCTTTAAAAATTGAGGAGTTTCCTCAATTTCTCATGGTTTCCATCAGAGCTAAAAATATTACGGAAACAACTTGGAGGTAACTTCTTACAAACAGAAAAAGAGTTACTTTTACCACCGGTGCTGGAGTAATGTAGATATATTTAAAAAATCATTATCATGAAAACAATCCTCATCATCATTCATCAGGTCCACTCTTACAAATTGGTGATTTTCGAGAGAAAATGCTCGAGTTGCTTAAGAAAACACCTAAATCACCATACATGTGCCGTTAAAAATTGAGGAGTTCCCTTAATTCCTCATGGATTCCATCATCAGATCGGGACCAAATTAAAATGGGACCACCTTGCATGTAACTCCTTTCAAACAAAAAAGAATTAGGTACTCTAATCGGACTACGGGTGTGTGAGTAATCGGTGAACGCACATAAAAAAAATCACTAATTCATAATTAAATTCCATCAAATCTACTAAGGAATGTCACTGTCACAATGACATCTGTCAACGTCAGTATGACGGACCAGATATCACCAACCTTTTCGGAATAATAAAAAAAAAATATCTTACTGAAGGTGACGAATATAATAAAACTGTATTTGTATGGAATACAGAAATTAAGTCAAAATATTTAATCGAAACCGGCAAAACGTCCCACTTTGTCGCTTGCCATAAGGACGCCTTGTCTGGTTATTCGTATAAAGATACAAGCAAATGTCGACCTTATGGCAAGCGACAAAGTGGGACGTTTTACCGGTTTCGGTCACTCCATTTTCTATACCTTTAATTAAACGCTGCCAAATCCATAAGTGAAGGGTTTTTGTTTAATGTGTCGCCTATACTTCGACTTTTAGATGTTTGTTATGTGTAAGTAAATATTTATTCACTATACGTACAAAATTACATTTAAATGTATCGTCTTTAAGCAATAGGGTTGTTTCCATCTACAAATCTTAGGGCAGAATTGTATCCCAATAAATTCTTTTGGATTATAAGAACATGTTAAACTACTTTTAGGGGACCTGTAATGACCATATTTTTGTAAATATGTATTGAATTTAAAATATCTTTTGGCACACGTCATGTGACCAAACTCGAAACGTCATTGAAGATTCTGATGACGTCACAACTCTCGGATTGACACTGTTGATAGTTAGGCGATAAACAACAAATGACAAATGTCAGTTGACAGTTCGTATCTTCTACGTGTGTATGTAGTTATGTGTCAAATCGTAAACTGTGACGTCACACAATTTTCAAAGAGCGTTTTGGGCGCCAAAGCATCTGTCAAAATATATTTGGTTAATTTAACATATTTAAAGCCGTTTTTAGTATAAAAGTTGAATTTTAGGGCAACTTTTAGTTAATATAGAACGTAATACAAGCGTTTCAAAAAATTTGAAACAACCCTATTATAATGTATACAGTACAAGCCTTGCTCAGTTGGGGACTAGGGTATTTTTAAAACATGCTGGGTACGGTGAGAGGTGTCATTTCCTACAATTTATAATCTTAAAATGCCAAATCTCGCTAAATTGTATTGAGATGACGTCTGTTCTTTTCTACCCTTTCTGTTTGAAAAATACTATGAGTAACAGACGTCAGATGCCGAATGAAGTGACAACTTGACTTGCCAATTGACAAGTGAGTGTCATGGCCGCTATAAATCTATCATGGTACCATAAGGGCGTATTACACTATCCTGTAGTTGTCGTTTTCGAATTTACGTTTTGAGGTATAGTAATAATACTAATAATACACACATCTTAAGACGATAATGTTTTTGTATTAAAACGGAATACCAAATGTTGTTTGCATCTGAAGTATTACCATTTCATAACGAACATTTTCTACCTTAAAATAGTTTTAATTCAGTATTAATTAACGCTAATTAATAGTTTTTTCATAAGTCTGATTATTTAAACTAAGTATTTAAATATTGTACTTCAAATTAGTATTAAATTATTTACTTACGTGCATTCGTTCGCCAATAATATATTTACTATTTAGGGAACGTTTCATTTTACTGGCAACACAGTGGTAGATTTGATGGAATTTAATTATGAATCAGGGATACAGAACCTCCTCCTTCGATGAAATTGAAGTCTGCTTAAAACTAGCACGAGATCTAAAACAACACAGCATCATGTTTTACAATTAAGCGGAAATCGTACCTACAAATTAATTTAACACCATATTATAGCTACAGTGTAAAATATCAAGGAAAAAATACTAAACTATCTAAAACTTTAAATATTTAGGTACAAACATAAAAAAGCATATGTAACTATCTAAACATTACAATTTAATTATAATTGCTTACACGTATCATCAGGTTCAAATTTTTACAATTTATGAATGATGTCATTCATAACATGTCCATGCACTTTTGAACCCTACTCTAAGTACATATCAGGTCTTCCACTTCTTCCAGTAACAATTGAGTCGCTTAACTTCAAACTCTGGTAAATCTATCTGTCAGCTATGCGATTTTGGTATTAACAAAGGTAAATAATAGGGTAGATAATAGGTATTTGCTGAGAGGGTCGAATGGATTTACCCGAGTTGGAAGTTGGAAGAAGCGACACAATGGGGTTGGCAACTTTGAAAGGTTTGCATAGATAGTGCCATCATAGTTTGCCCCTTTTTCTAGAATATGGCTGAGAATATGAGATTTGACTTAAAGGGGCGGGCATCCGGGCTATAACCGCGAAAATCGAAGTTCGCAAATTACGGGCATCTTTCTCTGTCACTCTAATTACGCCTTCATTGGAGTAAAACAGAAAGATATCCGCAATTTGCGAAATTTGCAGTAGCTCCCCAGGGCATAACCGATAGCCGTTTGTCTTATAATTTTTCTAGCTGTAGTGCAAATGTAGGTGATACGACTCAAAACTTGTCAAAAATCTATGGAAATCGTGGGGAGGCCCTTAATGTTGAACTTGGCTTTCGCTCTTGGCTCTCATTTCACATTTATGTTTTTGATGGGTTTAACTAACTGGCTGAAGGAAGTGATCACCGCTTACGTTCAAGTGCGAATCTCACTCTTGCTCTTCCTTCAAATAAGCCGCGAACGTGTGCAAATTCATTCACGGTGCGCACTAGTTGTGGAACGAGTTGCCCCTGTCGCTTAAACAGTCCCGGGCTGTGTGTACCACTCAAAGTTAATCTTATGAAGCTTTTGGCTTTCCAATGTAGGCAGTGTGATTTGGTTAAGCACTCTTTATTTTTATATTTTTACTTGTGATATTTATACAATATGTTTGTACAGGTATAGTGGAGCCGTTAACCACGGATAGTACGATGATTTTTATCGACAAATCATCCCCATACCTGTTTTTTCTCAACCATTTTAAAAATGCCCGTCTTCAAAGTTTTATGGCGCCAAACACGACTGCACTTGGTTAATGTACTATTATTTGTCCATTTACCTGTCGCACATTTGAAGGAAAAATATCGTTCGATAGCTTTGTAAATTAGGGCATTAGAATTCTCCACAATTACTCGAGAATTAATATCAAAGATACAGGGGCTAATGGTAATTTTTATGCCTATTTTCTTGAATAACTTTTAATACTAAACTGTTTAGTCCAAAATTATAAAAAAAAAATTCACAATGAGCTCTTTCATTTCATATGTAATACACTAAAGTTTTCACGTCAGCAGCTCGAACAAGGGTAATTTGCTGCTTAAAAAAAGTGAGCAAAATCGCATTTTGCTCACTGAGTGAGACAAAATAACATTCAAGTGACCTTTAGATTCGAATGTCATTTCAAGATTGCCTAATACAAGTTCGAAATATTCGGATTCTATTGTCTTTGTCCCTTTCACGTCATTAGCAAAAGAAAGAGACAAAAAACGGTATATTGACGGTTTATAATATAAATAATAAAATAAAATAAAAAGCCTTTTATTTCCCGCTAAATTAGTACAATTATTTGTTTCTTACTTTATGATGGTCAGTAAATCATTTTTTGTTTTTTTTTGCTTACATACTAGTTTTGGAATTGTTAGTTATTTTCTAAATAATTTGTAGATATGCAACAGGAACCCCTCTCAGGTAAAGGCCTCTTCCAAATTTGCTATTTTGATCGGTCTGATGCCAGTTTGGTCCAGCTATTTTTATGATGTCCTCGTCCCAGCGTGAGTGTGGTCTTCCACTGCGTCGCTTGCCTTGAGGCCTTTCCATAATGTGACGATTTTAGTCCATCTGCGGTCTTTAGTCATGCCACATGTCCGGCCCATCGCCATTTCAACTTTTGAGCTTGGTTGAGAGCATCTATATAGTTTTAATCGCTGTTCTTATCCTTGTGCGTCGTATCTTTTGATTTTTTTTCAAGTTTAACATCCTACGTTCCATACCTCTTTGACATGTAGTTATTAGATTCTGGATTTTTTTGGTGAATTTCCACGTTTGACTTGCATATATTAAACATGGAATTATACATGTGTTCATAACTTTCCTTTACAGCTTTATTGGCATTTTACTTTCTTCTTTTACGACGGTTTATAATAAACCCCCAAAATAAGTCAGTCAATCAGTCGCATCGTTCCAAAACACCCTACGAGTCTCCATTCGTAATAATTAATTAAAGAAATAAAAGTTTAAAATTTAATAAATACACCATATTTTACGTATTTTATTATATAATCAAAACAATGAACTTATACAAATTTACGCAATTGTTATGCAGTAAATAATCCTACTTAACTACTTTTACAGTACATATGGTGCTACTTTATAGCACTAGTGCAAAAATAAGCATATTACGTTACTGTGTCGAGTATTTAAAGGGCCATATGTACTGTAAAACGTTGTACGATACATGTGCGAATAGGTAATTCGCAACTCGTGTCGATTTAAAACACTCCCTTCGGTCGTGTTTTAATTTATCGCCACTCGTTTTGAATTTCCTATTTTTCGCACTTGTAGCGTAATGTATACTATTAACGATCTCTACTATAGTTGACAAAGAGTAGTATCCGCAATTCGGACCGTATCTTACAAAGTTTTTTTTTTTACAAAAAAAGTTGTCAATTGTACTGTCAATTGATGTTCGTTAATTCATTATTTTCGTATTATTTTATTGAAATTTCTTTCGTTTTGTTTTATTGTGGTAATTAAAGTTAATTGTTAGAATACCTTCAGAAAACATGAGTTAAATAATTATCCGTCCGGATTACATTTTTTCAGGTTGTTTTTTTTGATGGCTGACTGACGTGAAAATTTTTGTGTACTACACGAGATCAAAGTTATTTACATCTCGTGCGCTTTTGAGTCCCTTACTACGCTCAATATTCTAAATTAGATTATATTATAGAATCTTTCGCTTGCACGGGACTCAAAACAAGCACTCGAAGAAATATCAAACTTTGCTCTCTTATTGTACAAATAACTATTGCAAATTTTAATTTTTTGTATTACTAATTTATTTAAACTTGCCCCCAATTCAGACCAACCCCTATAGACTGATTTCGGTTTTCGCGGTAGGCCCCCTGAGCTTATAAGACGACTCGGAGTCACCGCCCGTGTGATATTTTTTTTTATGATACAGGAGCCAAACGAGCAGACGGATCACCTGATGGTAAGCGATTACCGCCGACCATGGACACCTGCAACACCAGAGGGGTTGCAAGTGCGTTGCCGGAATTTAAGATGGGAGTACGCTCTTTTCTTGAAGGTTTGAAGGTGCATGTCGGTCTTTGGGTCACAAATCTACATACGTGTACGACTGTACGTGTACCAAAGTCCAGTTGTTCCGGAGTAATCGGATGTTAGAGTTATGAATCGGATGGAGGGTTACGTTTTTTTTCGTTTTAAGGTACGGAAACGGAACCCTAAAAATCGCGAAAATTGCGGATTTTGTAGATTTGGGCGATTATAACCCTAAAGGACTAGTTTTTAGGGTTCCGTACCCAAACGGTAACCACGGGACCCTATTACTAAGACTCCACAGTCCGTCTGTCTGTCCGTCTGTGACCCTGTATCTCATGAACCGTGATAGTTGAAATTTTCTCAGATGATGTATTTCTGTTGCCGCTATAACAACCAATACTAAAAACAGAATAAAATAAATAATTAAAGTGGGGCTCCCAAACAACTAACGCGTGATTTTATTTGCCGTTTTTTGCGTAGGTAATGGTACGGAGCCCTTCGTGCGCGAGTCCGACTCTCACTTGGGCGGTTTTTGATGGTACAGTCAGCGTCAAATACTTCGTAGCAGTCAAAGTGGCCAAATAGTTCGGTACACCATACTAAATATATGGTGTACCGAACTATTTGGCTACTTTGACTGCTACGAAGTATTTGACGCTGACTGTACCATTACAAGGCGTCTTTAAGGTAGACTAAATTTGCTACAATACTAGACTAGAATTTATTGTCTCTGTAGATCTAAAGATTTCTTCGAACTTGCATTCATATGCTAAGTAGGTATAGGGAAGTGCAGTGATTGTTCTAATTTCTCATTTTTATTAAGTAAAAAACTAGTTTTGAGGTATAACTATATAATTATAAAATACTAGTTTGTTTATACCTACAGTAGAATACGCATATAATGACATCGAAGGGAAGTGATCAAGTGACAAATAAAGCGGATGTCGAAGAAAGCATAGTGGATTAACTTCTTATTTTTGTTAACTTTTCCAAATTAATCTCAAATTCCTTTGTGAGAGATGAGTTTTATTAACCAGTACCAACTGAGTAAACGCCCGATATAGTAAACACCCCTATAATGGAACAGGCATCAGGAATGGGATGGTATAGACAAATTCTGTAAAACAAGTATTTACCATCAGTTTTTAATCGCTGCCAACATTTTTCCATAAACAAGAGCCAAAGAGCTGCTTAAGTTACATTTTTCATTGATATTTGTTAGTTTGAAAGTTAATAGTGCCTTAGGCCGGTTGTAGATGTCCGGTGTTTTCGCCGGAAACCGGACCGTGTTACGCGACTACGTCCGGTTTTGTACATGGCTACCGACAGCTACACCCAAGAAAACCAGACATCGTAGCCGAACCCGGACAATTGTCCGGCGAAACCACCGGACTTCTACAACCGGCCTTACATTACATTCCATGACTGGAGCATTTCGTATGGGATTTAGAAACAGTGCGCCAAGCGGAACGTTTTGGATTCTCGAAATCCCATACAAAATGAGACTTAACGTAAACGCGTACGTCACGTTACGCCATCGAATAAATTTACACTAGGGGTACAGGCCCGATAAATTGGCGCTATAGGATAGTTTTTATAACCAAAATCATCTTTTGAGAGTGTGAAAAGTAGGTGGAAGTTTGTATGGCGAAACAATAACCGCTGGACCGATTTAGATGAAAGGCCATGCCTGGATAAGCTCAGTGAATCTGCCCCCAGCGAGTTTTGGCTTGTAAATTTATTTGAATTTTGGCTTTATATTAGTAGCAAGTATGCAAAATATCAGCCCCCCAAATGTTATAGATTTTGGTAAAAAAAAAAGATCTTTATTCAATTTTTTTTTTTCTAGCGAGCCGATTTTGACGTGCGTGACATATATTATGCATATAGTAAAGGCAATTATACGACATCAAAATTATAGAACACACTGCGATACAATGAAAGTACTTTTAGATCGGCGACACCTCCAAGTTTTTCAGATAAAGATAGTTTATTATTCAAGTAGGCATATTACAATGCGCTTATGAACGTCAAATAAAGCTACACCGGCTCTAGCCCTACACCTCTGACCCGAGAAGATTTAAATCCCCCCTCAATTGGAGGAGGGTATCCCAATATGGACCGGCAAGAAACTCGGCGGGACACATCTTTTCAAAACATTACATCTTATAATTAACATGCATTAAATAAGAAAAATAAAATACAATTTAGATTACTATAGAAATCATGCAATTACACACATTAGCTACTTTTCTTTATAGAAAATTGATAAAAGAATATAATATATGTATGTCATATAAAATCATACAAATACGTAGCTCTTTCAGAAAACATATCGAATTCTTACAAAAGAAAAAGAAAATGAAATTAATAAAGAAATGAGAATAAAATCACTTTAATGACTGCTCGATAGATCATATTTTTTTAGTGTTTTATATCTATTAATGCCACTAGTAATAATCAGATAAAAACTTATATTAGGTATTAAATGCCTTAATCACAGGGTATAAAATTAAAACTAAACTAGCCATAAAATAAAACTACTTAAAAATTTAACTAATATTAAATAAAACTAAAAGTAAAAGATATACTAATGAACAAATTAGTTATAAAAAGAATACCCCTTCTAAAGCCTCCGCCTGCGGCAAAGATCCCATAACGCTGGCCGCGTTACCTCTCTGTATTGCCAGGGATATACGCTGGGAGAGCGCCAGCCCTATGGTCTCCAGTGGCGTCGATCAGCCGTGCCGACAGGGCCCCCATGAATGTTTTCATGTCCGCCGACCAAGGTCCCATTGTCTCCACTGCAAGCGCCGCAAACTCATAATCTTGCAGTAAAGATGAGTATTTGCGGCGCTTGAGTAGTTGGGCCTGGTCGGCAGCAGCGCCGGCTTGTGCGCGGGTAGCCTGGATGTGGGACAGCGCAAAGGTGTCTACGCATGTGGCGTCCCACACCAAAGGCCTACCCAGTCTCCACGGCACCAATGTGGCTCCATCCGGTCGCTTGCCATCGTCTCTCGTATCGGGTTATAAAGTAGCAGGCACAGAGACGTTAGCAAGCGACCGCCGAATCAGATCATTAATAGTGCCGTGGCGATATAATCGGCCGGCGCTTTTGGTGCATGAGAGGCCATGTCGGCCTAGCCGGTCCACGTCCTTGCCGCATGCACAGGTATGGGCGGAGCATATTTTGGCTCCAATAATGAGAATATACTTACATTATATAAGTCTGACAGATTGCTATACCTACAAAAAGTATTTGATGTGCTTTCTTACCTGAGCTGTGTCACCTATACAATGATTTTACATATACACATAGTACAATGATTTTAATTGCTACTTGTTTTTACAGTTTCTGGTTTGGACCATGCATGTTTGTCTGTCAAGTAGTCCTCGACTCTGTAATAAGCCTTCAATATCAATGACTTCTTTAAGTACCTAATTCTTAAGAGCTGGCAAAGGTAATTTTTAATCATCATCGTCAGGTAACTTGTTATAAAAATGAATGCATTGCCCAACGAATGACTTTTGTACTTAGCGGACACGAAACTTTCTGATAGAAAGCTCATTTTTATTTCTAGTGTTATAGTTATGGACATCTAAATTCTTAGTGAAGGAGTCTAGGTTCTTAACAACATAAATAATACAATCATAGATGTATTTGGAAGCTACAGTTAAAATATTAATTTCTTTGAAAAGTTCTCTTAATGATTCACGTGCTCTTAAGTTATACAACGAACGAACGAATAGAACGAATGGCTCTCTTTTGTAAGACAAATATAGTTTGTATGTCAGCTGCTCTGCCCCAAACCAGAATACCTTATGACATTACACTATGAAAATATATATAATAGATAAGGCGAGCTGTCTCAACATTGGTCAATTGCCTGATTTTCCTAACGGTGTAAGCGGCCGAACTTAGTTTCTTTGCTAGCGTTCTTATATGAGGACTCCATTGTAGATTTATGTCCAATGTTAAACCAAGAAACAGTGCTTTATCTACCATCTCTAAGCATTCATTATTCAAAAGTATCTTCACTTGATCACTTTTGATTGTATATAAGTGCCAATTACATCCACACTTTATCAGGCCTGGGCTATAACCGCGTACATCGAAGTAAGTCAATTGCAGGCATTTTTCTCTGTCACTCTAGTTACGTCTTAGTTGGAGTAAAAAAGAAAGATTCCCGCATTTTGCGAATTTCTATTTTCGCGCCAAGCCCCCTGATATCAGACCCGATTTCGGGCCCGAGAAAGAGTATTTTTGCGTTTCACCAAATAACTATTAGCACATCGTATACATTATTTTAAATGTAAAAAATGGTTCATTGCAAAAATATGAAACATTGAACAATTTTGGCAATTACAGACAAAGTATTTTTTTAACGAAAACGATTATCAGACATGAAATCGGGACTGATTTCGGGTCCGAAATCGGGAAGTGTAGATGTAATTGATGCTTTCCGCATCTTCATATCAAGTGCCAATTACGTCCACACCTTATCAGGCCTGATATCAGACCCGATTTCGGGCCCGAGAAATAATAATTTTCCTTTTCATCAAATATAAGCACATCGTTTACAATATACAATACAATACAAATCCTCTTTATTGCACAACCTCTGAAAAAATGTAAATGGAAACACATATAATACATGAAGATAGAGGTAAACAACAGGCGGCCTTATCGCTACAGAGCGATCTCTTCCAGATAACCTTTAGGTAGTAGAGAAAAGAAACTTAATTTAAATATAATATTTGAAATATAAAAATATGGTTCATTTGCAAAATAACATTTTTTTTTTTTTTTTTTTTTTCTTTTTATTGGAGAAACAACAGAAGTATGCGACAGGATAATAGGTTACATTGTTAGGTACAAACAATATAGAGATGAACACTTACTTCCTTAAACGCTCTCACTAAAACATACATAAAATAAACGGACTTAACTAAACGGTATGTTAACATACAAGTTTACCAAGTGTTATAGACCAAGCTTATGTATATTATAATTTAGGTACTAAATTCAAATGGAGAAGAAAATAAAATCAGCAAAAAGTCGAAATTAGGTACTGATAACCAATTTGTGCAATATATTATTAAGTACATTGACAGTACCGATACTAGCAATGATGACGACACACTACTGATGAACATTATGTTGGCCGTTGAGAATATTGAGTATTTGATAACGGAATTTGGGCCTAGTGACATTGAATATATCGATGGAAGTAAATTCTTTATTGTAAGTGTTACAAATACGACGTAAGGGGGCTCGCAAACCATATATTGAACATTTTGGCAATTAAAGACAAAGTATTTTTTCCTTTTCAAATATTGTTAACGATGTGCTGATATTCCGTGAAAAGAAAACGCTTATCAGGCCCGAAATGGGGACATTTCGTGAAGATATCGAAGTGTGAATGTAATTGGCGCTTCATCAATAATATTGGTCACTTCCACACCACCAGGGCTATATCTAAACGCGAAAATCGTAAGTTTGCAGATTGCAGGCACTTCTCTGTCACTTTAATAAAACTACGTCTCATTGATCGGAAAATTTAATTAGATTGACGAAAACTTGTTCCCGTCTGGGCTGATCTTACCATTATCTGCTTATTTTTTGCGCATGGCAACATTATTGAATCGTAAACTTAAAAATCGTCGCCCCATCCCTAGAATATCACTCTATGTGTCAAATATTTATAATCTGTGGTTTGTAGCGAAAAGTGGACGCCAATTATTGGGCTGTACATTCTTGGGTTGAGCAATCCCGGGTCGAGCATTATCGGTACGGGCCAATAATGTGCGACCAATATTCGGCGTCCACTAAATGGATTCGCATTATAGGGTCGTGTATTATTGGGTTGAGCGTTATCAGGCTGTACAAGCTCGGTCCGGGCCAATAATACGAAGCCACTGTTTGTACAGGGCAATAATGTACAACCCGATAATTGGCGTCCAAAAAAGTGGTCGCCAATTATTGGGATGTACATTATTTGGCTGTGCATTAACCGGACTCAAACGAGTTTACACATAACCTAGATTCTCATGTTAGTTCCTTCGTTACGGAAGTTTATATCGTATTATAATGGCTAAACCGATTAGAAGCAGTGTGAGGAGCATATTATTTACGATAATCAGTAACTATAATCAAGTTCGACACGACGAAAATGAGAGATTACTAGAAAAGAAGCGAATATTGGACGAAATCATTCAGGCGACAGGCAAGTCATTATCAAACAATGTTGATGCTTCTTGTAGCACATTTTAATTTACGAGATAGGAACATTTGTTTGTATTACTAAACTTATGATTTATTTATATTACAGCGGGCGTAGATGACGAAAATGTTAGAGAAACTATTGAAAAGCTAGCAAGAGAACTGAAGAATGTTATTGATAATAACGCATCAGAATCAAGTTATTTAGAGAAAGTGTCTACTATGACAGGTAATATAAATAGTCTATATTTTCACATCTAGGTTTATTAATATTTTAGTGTTCTTTTGTTAAAATTCCTATTGTTAAAACTGTTTTTTTTTTCAGGTGTAAGCATTCGTACACTACGCACAATTAAAAAAGAGGGCTCTATTAACCAAGGCCAATGGAATACGCCAGGGAAAAAACGACCCCGGCCACCAACTGTGTCAAATTTAGACAATTTTGATGTGTCAGCCATTCGTAATAAAATTAACGAGTTTTATTGCGTCAAAAAGCAGGTACCTACTCTAAGAGCCTTACATGCGGATTTGAAAGAATCTATAGGATTCTCAGGATGTTGTGAAACACTGAGGAAAATACTACACGAGAACGGATTTGAGTTTAAAAAAAATAAAGAAGAGCGCTCCATCCTCATGGAAAAGTTTGAAATATCTGGGTGGAGGCAAAGGTTTCTTAGAGCTATACATAAAAAACGGCAAGAAGGAAAAAAAATTGTGTATCTTGATGAGACATATGTCCATCAAAATTATAGACCAAAGAAGTCATGGCAAGGGCCTTCAATTTCCGGTTTAGTTGAAAAAATTTCCTCGGGTAAGCGGCATATTATAGTGCATGCTGGATCAGAGCAAGGATTTGTGCCAAATGCTTTGCTTGTTTTTAGCACAAAATCCAAAGCAGCTGACTATCATGATGACATGAACAGTTCAAATTTTTTAAAGTGGCTACGAGAAATGTTAATCCCAAATTTGTCTGAGCCCAGTATAATTGTTATGGACAATGCCAGTTACCATGTAACACAAATAAATAAGCCTCCAACCATGCACAGTTTAAAGGCTGACATTCAAAAATGGCTAAGGGAAAATAATATCCCATATGAAGAGTGTTTCAAAAAGGAAGAATTGATGTGCCTTGTCGAGGAAAATAAAATTGGTCCCATATATGCAGCAGAGGAGTTATTGAAGCAGCATGGGCATGAGGTCCTTAAATTGCCTCCATACCATTGCGATCTAAACGCTATTGAGTTGATATGGAGCCTCACAAAGCGAAAAATAGCCAGCAGAAATGTGGGGCTACCGGGTTCAGATACGGAAAACTTGATCCGGGAATGTTTTGCAATGATTACCCCGGAAGATTGGAAAAAATGTACAGACCATGTAATAAATGTGGAACGAAAATACAAGTCTAAGGACAACATTACAGACACTGAACTAGCTCCATTCATAATAGAAGTTCGGGAAAGTGACAATGACAGTGACAGTTCTCTGTCAGGCATTGAATTTCTTGAATCCGATTTTGATTATGAATCTTAAATAAATAGGCACCTTCTTTATAAACTAACAATATTAAAACTATATTGAAACTAGATTGTGTTTTCTTTCACCTTACTACCTTCAGTTCAGCTCTATTATACAATATGTCACTTTTTTATTATTACTAATGGGAAGCATAAATATTTCCCTTGTGAAGGTTTACTTTAATAGCACAAGGGAAATATTTATGCTTAATAAATAATCGCCTGTAATTAACCCGAGTTCAAAACTTCAAAATAAAACACAAATGAAGTAATTTTTAATCCTATCAAAAATATAAATGTCATATGAGAACCAAGTTATATTAAGTTAAGTTATATTATGACATATGCCTTGGTTGTTGACTTCAACGACCAAAGAAATGAGATCTAAAGGGTGCCGTTTAATGGTCAGGCCTGAAATTTATTTGTAACAACAAAGTATCATTTTCTATAACTTATCGTTTTTTAGTATCTCTGATAATAATGATAACTATTCAATCATATTTTTAATTTTTAAGTGCGCTAAATTAGAGGCCAGGGTTTTAATTGCATTGCAACGATATCCTCAGTCTGTTTACTGTATTAAATTTACAGTCTGCTACGTTGCAGACTTCAGTCTGTCACTAATCAAAACAAAAATTAATTACGTATGAATTACCAAGTATCAAATTACTTTTTTTGCACTATGCTTCGTGTTACCAGTTAAAGATTTTTTGAATTTGCCGCTTTTTTTTTGTGCAGCCACTCGCTGGGCAAACTCTATTTAAGGTTTTTTTATGACACTTTTTGATACATGGAGATTCCATTCTTTACCTTCACCTTCCATATCTGATATCTTAGATACTTGACTATCTAGTATCTTGTATTTTGTATTTACATGTACATCCCTGGTAGTGATATATATACTTAATGTTCGAGTACGTACGTACGTTGGATTGCCTTACACGGCGGCAATGAATATAATAATTTTCTGTAGGTACATAAAAACACACAGTCGAACCCAGTGGCGTAGCTAGCATGAGTGGCACCCGGTGCGGAGATTGTGGGTGTCACGCTGTCACCCAAAATCAAAATTGTTCAAATAATATTATATTATAATAATAATAATAATAAACCCCCAGGGCAGCTTGTGGCAAGCTGAATGGGAAGTGACGTCCCTTGGGTCCCATGCCCCCGAGAGTCGGTCAGGCCCCTCTCTCCGGCTTGCCTTGATTGGCCGGCTGGAGTGAACACTGAGCAGGGGCCGCAGGACTCTCACCTCTGGCTTGCCTTTACCGGCCGTCCAGAGTGGGGTGTCAGAGCTATATGCTCGCAGGGTGGAAGTGAAATATGCATAAGACGCGAGTTGGCACAGTGGCTGCTGACAGCCACTGGGTAGAAAGCGGCGCACACCTCTCCACACCCTGAGCCGCTCACGCAATGTTGTCCCCTTGTCGCTCTGTGCGAGCGGCCGTTTTCGGGGACCCATATTGTGAGTTGGCGAGTCACCACCTGTCCATTTTTTCGTGTTTTTTAACATATGATCAGGGCAGGTGCCATAGTCACCTCCATAGTCTCGGTTACCAGTCCACTAGCAACTCAACCCAATAGCCCGGTTTCTTTTTGTACCTTTTTCTTACAATAGTCCTACACTAACCGGGGCTTGTCCTTGGGTGCACTGCTATAGTGTGAACAGGGATAATCGTCGGTTGGTGTCACATTACTTTTAGAGTAAATTGTCTTATTACAAGGGGCCTCTACGTGTTGGCTTCGGCCCCACGCACGCCTTCAAAATGCCCGGGACCCCATGGTCCCGAGAATTTGTAAGAGACATACAAATAATAATAATAATAATAAGCCCGCAGGGCAGCTTGTGGCGAGCTGTTGGGGAGTAACGACCCCACGGACCCGAGTGCTCCAGAGAGTCGGTCAGGGTCTCCGTCTCCGGCGTGTCTTCGTCGGTCGGAGTGGAACCCCAAGGGGACCCGTAGGACTCTCTGCTCTGGCTTGCCTTAATTGGTCGTCCAGAGGGGAGACGTTAGAGCTATACGCTCCAGGGGTGGAAGTGTTAAAGGGCATAACGCCGCGAGTAACTGCCGCTCACGCCGGTGTTGCGCCTGGCCGTCTTTACGATGGCGCATCAGGTGCCCATCTAGCGAGTGGCGAGTCACCGCCTGCCTTGATAACACTGTATATCACAATGTTATGGCAGGTGTCCGGAACTCTTAGCAATAGCCCAGTCTTATTTTCCACCCAAATTCAAACCATAGACCAGGACTCTTTCTATTTTTCTGCAATAGCCTCCAATGCCTGGTGAAACCGGTTTATGGGTATCTATTTATGTACACATGAATGGGTTCCAGCAGGCGTTCTACATGACATCAAAGCTCTCCAAACGGCCTCTACGTGTTGGATCTATATCCCCACGCACGCCTTATAAATGACCGGGCTTAAAAACCCGAGATTTTGTAACGGAGATACAAATAATAATAATAATAATAAGCCTTTTATTTCCATAATGAATAACTAATCTAAGTACATATTCAACATGCATTAATTATTAAGATTTCAACATTGATTATTTAAATAAAATATAGTCTAATTATGATTAATTAATTAAAAAAAAAAACAGTTCCATGCAGAAATCAAGTTTCATTAACTACATATAATATATGTATTATATAAAAAAAATTTTTTCTATCACTATAATAATTATGTCGAAGCAGATATGATCAAAAATTCGAAATTACTAAATTGAATTATTAAAATTATTTACTGTTTTTTTTTTTCAATATGGACCCCTCAACGGGTAAAGGCCTCCTCCATTTTGCTCCACGCCTGTCTATCCTGTGCTTGTGTGATCCAGTCTTTGCCGGCTTTTCTTATAATATCGTCGATCCATTTTTCCCTCGGTTTACCTCTTTTCTTTTTATTTGCTGGTCCTTGCCAAGTAGTTATTCGCTTTGTCCATTTTTCTTTGTCCATGCGTGCTATATGACCGGCCCATTTCCATTTTAGTTTTTGAGAGTGTTCCAAAGCACCTATTATTTTAGTGGTTTTTCTTATTTCAGTGTTTCTTTTCTGTGTTTTAATCTTATATTTAGTACACTCCGTTCCATTGCTCTCTGACTTACTTGTATTTTATTTTTAATTTTTTTATTATAGATCCACCTTTGGCAGCCGTACGTCAGACAAGGTAGTAAACAAGAATCGATAACTTTTTTCTTGAGCTTCATAGGGAGCTTTGATTTTAGGGTTTCTTTATTGCTCCAAAATTTATTCCATGTTATGTTAACCCTTCTTTTGACCTCCTCTTCGATTCTTGTCGCAGAGAATGACACCTGTTGGCCTAAGTAAACATAGCTTTGAACGTATTCTAGTGTGTTGTTGTTAACACTTATTGGTATTTTATGGTGGTTCGTTAGTACTTTGGTCTTGGTAATATTTAATTCTAAGCCGATCTTACTGCTTGCCTCATTAAGGTCATTAATCATTCTTTGTAATTGCGATGCTGTTTCAGAAAATAGTATTATGTCATCAGCAAAGCGGAGATTACTGAGAAATGTCCTATTTATATTTAATCCTTTTCTGTCTGACTGTCACATATATAAAATGGGAATGGGATATCCCATAGCCCAGAATTTAGCCGATTAGTCTAGCTCATTTTAGATCTCATGAACTCTCAATAGTCCTTACACCCTGGCTGGTGTTGCCTCTGCGTGCATTTTAAGATGACATGGGCAAGGGCAACACCCGCTCGGTGTAACCCTTACATTTCATAAGTGTCAAAAGGGACTCTACGTGTTGGCTTCAGCTCCACGCACGCCTCCCAATTGTCTGGATCCCTATTATCCCGCGATGGGAAAGACATAAAATAAGCAAAAAACGGAACCCTTATGGATTCGTCATGTCTGTCTGTCTGTCCGTCCGTGTCACAGCGACTTTCTTCCGAAACTATAAAAAGTATACTGTTGAAACTTGGTAATTAGATGTATTTTGTGAACCGCATTAAGATTTTCACACAAAAATAAAAAAATAAATTTTTTTGGGGGTTCCCCATATTTAGAACTGAAACTCAATTTTTTTTTTCATCGAACCCATACGTGTGGGGTATTTATGGATAGGTCTTCAAAAATGATATTGAGGTTTCTAATATATTTTTTTTCTAAACTGAACAGTTTGCGCGAGAGACACTTCCAAAGTGGTAAAATGTGTGTTAAGTTTTTTTTTTTACTTTATTAGGTACACTAAACGGATATCGTACAATACCTATCATGGGAAACGCTGTGGGAAACATGCATGCACATTATGGCTTAATGAAAACTTTTTACAAAACAAGAAAACCGACTTCAAAAAGGATAAAATAAAATATTATCTTGCATCCTAATGCAACCAACTGCAAATAATATACAACATGCAATATACCAACTGATATGTTTGATTAGAAGTGGTGTCGGTCGGTGGCGGTCAGTACGGAATATTTGATTATATCCTTTTTGAAGTCGGTTTTCTTTTATTGTAAAAAGTTTTCATTAAGCCATAATGTGCATACACGTTTCCCATGATATTGTACGATATCGGTTAAGTGTACTTAATAAAGTAAAAAAAAAAACTTTACTAATATTTCGAAAACTGCTTAAAGGATTTTTTATATTTTTTTTATTTTCCATTTAGAACAAAATAATTTTTATTCGTAAACACAAACAAGACACATTATATTACTTGATATAACAAAAACAAAGAAACAAACAAACAAAGAAAGAAACATTTCTAGTTATTCCTAACCTAACCCCCGATCCATCAACTCCCAACCCCTCAGTCCCCTACCGATCAACTCACCGCCTCCTCAACCCCCTAACCTCGCAAACCCTGACTCGTCAAACCCCAACCCCTCAACCCCGAATCTCAGACCCCCAAAACACTACCCTCTACCTTCATCTCTCACACCTACCCCTCACCTCTCAGTCTCTTTGGTTACGAAGACGTTAGCGAATATGTAAGGTCAAACTCGTGGTTAGGCTACAGTTGCACAAATGGGTGGTTTTTGGGAGGAAATGCTTGAAGTACTTTAGAAAACACTGAAATCACCATACACGTGCCTTTAAAAATTGAGGAGTTTCCTCAATTTCTCATGGTTTCCATCAGAGCTAAAAATATTACGGAAACAACTTGGAGGTAACTTCTTACAAACAGAAAAAGAGTTACTTTTACCACCGGTGCTGGAGTAATGTAGATATATTTAAAAAATCATTATCATGAAAACAATCATCATCATCACTCATCAGGTCCACTCTTACAAATTGGTGATTTTCGAGAGAAAATGCTCGAAAACACCTAAATCACCATACCATACACGTGCCGTTAAAAATTGAGGAGTTCCCTTAATTCCTCATGGATTCCATCATCAGATCGGGACCAAAGTAAAATGGAACCACCTTGCATGTGACTCCTTTCAAACAAAAAAGAATTAGGTACTCTAATCGGACTACGGGTGTGTGAGTAATCGGTGAACGCACATTAAAAAAATCACTAATTCATAATTAAATTCCATCAAATCTACTAAGGAATGTCACTGTCACAATGACATCTGTCAACGTCAGTATGACGGACCAGATATCACCAACCTTTTTGGAATAATAAAAAAAAATATTATCTTACTGAAGGTGACGAACATAATAAAACTGTATTTGTATGGAATACAGAAATTAAGTCAAAATATTTAATCGAAACCGGCAAAAAGTCCCACTTTGTCGCTTGCCATAAGGACGCCTTGACAGGTTATTCGTATAAAGATACAAGCAAATGTCGACCTTATGGCAAGCGACAAAGTGGGACGTTTTACCGGTTTCGGTCACTCCATTTTCTATACCTTTAATTGAACGCTGCCAAATCCATAAGTGAAGGGTTTTTGTTTAATGTGTCGCCTATACTTCGACTTTTAGATGTTTGTTATGTGTAAGTAAATATTTATTCACTATACGTACAAAATTACATTCAAATGTATCGTCTTTAAGCAATAGGGTTGTTTCCATCTACAAATCTTAGGGCAGAATTGTATCCCAATAAATTCTTTTGGATTATAAGAACATGTTAAACTACTTTTAGGGGACCTGTAATGACCATATTTTTGTAAATATGTATTGAATTTAAAATATCTTTTGGCACACGTCATGTGACCAAACTCGAAACGTCATTGAAGATTCTGATGACGTCACAACTCTCGGATTGACACTGTTGATAGTTAGGCGATAAACAACAAATGACAAATGTCAGTTGACAGTTCGTATCTTCTACGTGTGTATGTAGTTATGTGTCAAATCGTAAACTGTGACGTCACACAATTTTCAAAGAGCGTTTTGGGCGCCAAAGCATCTGTCAAAATATATTTGGTTAATTTAACATATTTAAAGCCGTTTTTAGTATAAGAGTTGAATTTTAGGGCAACTTTTAGTTAATATAGAACGTAATACAAGCGTTTCAAAAAATTTGGAACAACCCTATTATAATGTATATAGTACAAGCCTTGCTCAGTTGGGGACTAGGGTATTTTTAAAACATGCTGGGTACGGTGAGAGGTGTCATTTCCTACAATTTATAATCTTAAAATGCCAAATCTCGCTAAATTGTATTGAGATGACGTCTGTTCTTTTCTGATTACCCTTTCTGTTTGAAAAATACTATGAGTAACAGACGTCAGATGCCGAATGAAGTGACAACTTGACTTGCCAATTGACAAGTGAGTGTCATGGCCGCCATAAATCTATCATGGTACCATAAGGGCGTATTACACTATCCTGTAGTTGTCGTTTTCGAATTTACGTTTTGAGGTATAGTAATAATACTAATAATACACACATCTTAAGACGATAATGTTTTTGTATTAAAACGGAATACCAAATGTTGTTTACACCTGAAGTATCACCATTTCATAACGAACATTTCTACCTCAAAATAGTTTTAATTCAGTATTAATTAACGCTAATTAATACTTTTTTCATAAGTCTGATTATTTAAACTAAGTATTTAAATATTGTATTTCAAATTAGTATTAAATTATTTACTTACGTGCATTCGTTCGCCAATAATATATTTACTATTTATGGAACGTTTCATTTTACTGGCAACACAGTGGTAGATTTGATGGAATTTAATTAATAATTATGAATCAGGGATACAGAACCTCCTCCTTCTATGAAATTGAAGTCTGCTTAAAAATAGCACGAGATCTAAAACAACACAGCATCATGTTTTACAATTAAGCGGAAATCGTACCTACAAATTAATTTAACACCATATTATAGCTACAGTGTAAAATATCAGGGAAAAAATACTAAACTATCTAAAACTTTAAATATTTAGGTACACACATAAAAAAGCATATGTAACTATCTAAACATTACAATTTAATTATAATTGCTTACACGTATCATCAGGTTCAAATTTTTACAATTTATGAATGATGTCATTCATAACATGTCCATGCACTTTTGAACCCTACTGTGAGTACATATCAGGTCTTCCACTTCTTCCAGTAACAATTGAGTCGCTTAACTTCAAACTCTGGTAAATCTATCTGTCAGCTATGCGATTTTGGTATTAACAAAGGTAAATAATAGGGTAGATAATAGGTATTTGCTGAGAGGGTCGAATGGATTTACCCGAGTTGGAAGTTGGAAGAAGCGACACAATGGGGTTGGCAACTGTCAAAGGTTTGCATAGATGGTGCCATCATAGTTTGCCCCTTTTTCTAGAATATAGCTGAGAATATGAGATTTGACTTAAAGGGGCGGGCATCCGGGCTATAACCGCGAAAATCGAAGTTCGCAAATTGCGGGCATCTTTCTCTGTCACTCTAATTACGCCTTCATTGGAGTAAAACAGAAAGACATCCGCAATTTGCGAAATTTGCAGTAGCTCCCCAGGGCATAACCGATAGCCGTTTGTCTTATAATTTTTCTAGCTGTAGTGCAAATGTAGGTGATACGACTCAAAATTTGTCAAAAATCTATGGAAATCGTGGGGAGGCCTTTAATGTTGAACTTGGCTTTCGTTTTTGGCTGTCATTTCACATTTATGTTTTTGATGGGTTTAACTAACTGGCTGAAGGAAGTGATCACCGCTTACGTTCAAGTGCGAATCTCACTCTTGCTCTTCCTTCAAATAAGCCGCGAACGTGTGCAAATTCATTCACGGTGCGCACTAGTTGTGGAACGAGTTGCCCCTGTCGCTTAAACAGTCCCGGGCTGTGTGTACCACTCAAAGTTAATCTTATGAAGCTTTTGGCTTTCCAATGTAGGCAGTGTGATTTGGTTAAGCACTCTTTATTTTTATATTTTTACTTGTGATATTTATACAATATGTTTGTACAGGTATAGTGGAGCCGTTAACCACGGATAGTACGATGATTTTTATCGACAAATCATCCCCATACCTGTTTTTTCTCAACCATTTTATAAATGCTCGTCTTCAAAGTTTTATGGCGCCAAACACGACTGCACTTGGTTAATGTACTATTATTTGTCCATTTACCTGTCGCACATTTGAAGGAAAAATATCGTTCGATAGCTTTGTAAATTAGGGCATTAGAATTCTCCACAATTACTCGAGAATTAATATCAAAGTAACGGTGGGGGGGGGGGAGGGGGGGGTTAATGGTAATTTTTATGCCTATTTTCTTGAATAACTTCTAATACTAAACTGTCTATTCCAAAATTATAAAAAAAATTTTTTTTTCACAATGAGCTCTTTCATTTCATATGTAATACACTAAAGTTTTCACGTCAGCAGCTCGAACAAGGATAATTTGCTGCTTAAAAAAAGTGAGCAAAATCGCATTTTGCTCACTTAGTGAGACAAAATAACATTCAAGTGACCTTTAGATTCGAATGTCATTTCAAGATTGCCTAATACAAGTTCGAAATATTCGGATTCTATTGTCTTTGTCCCTTTCACGTCATTAGCAAAAAGAAAGAGACAAAAAAAGTGCATACGTAATTCAACGGTATATTGACGGTTTATAATATAAATAATAAAATAAAATATAAAGCCTTTTATTTCCCGCTAAATTAGTACAATTATTTGTTTCTTATTTTATGATGGTAAGTAAATCATTTTTTGTTTTTTTTTGCTTACATACTAGTTTTGGAATTGTTAGTTATTTTCTAAATAATTTGTAGATATGTAACAGGAACCCCTCTCAGGTGAAGGCCTCTTCCAAATTTGCCATTTTGATCGGTCTGATGCCAGTTTGGTCCAGCTATTTTTATGATGTCCTCGTCCCAGCGTGAGTGTGGTCTTCCAGTGCGTCGCTTGCCTTAAGGCCTTTCCATAATGTGACGATTTTAGTCCATCTGCGGTCTTTAGTCGTGCCACATGTCCGGCCCATCGCCATTTCAACTTTTGAGCTTGGTTGAGAGCATCTATATAGTTTTAATCGCTGTTCTTATCCTTGTGTGTCGTATCTTTTGATTTTTTTTCAAGTTTAACATGCTACGTTCCATACCTCTTTGACATGTAGTTATTAGATTCTGGATTTTTTTGGTGAATTTCCACGTTTGACTTGCATATATTAAACATGGAATTATACATGTGTTCATAACTTTCCTTTTCAGCTTTATTGGCATTTTACTTTTAAACACTTCTTTTACGACGGTTTATAATAGACCCCCAAAATAAGTCAGACCGCATCGTTCCAAAACACCCTACGAGTCTCCATTCGTATATATAATAACTACTTAATTAAAGAAATAAAAGTTTAAAATTTAATAAAAACGCCATATTTTACGTATTTTATTATACAATCAAAACAATGAACTTATACAAATTTACGCAATTGTTATGCAGTAAATAATCCTACTTAACTACTTTTACAGTACATATGGTGCTACTTTATAGCACTAGTGCAAAAATAAGCATATTTACGTTACTGTGTCGAGCATTTAAAGGACCATATGTACTGTAAAACGTTGTACGATACATGTGCGAATAGGTAATTCGCAACTCGTGTCGATTTAAAACACTCCCTTCGGTCGTGTTTTAATTTATCGCCACTCGTTTTGAATTTCCTATTTTTCGCACTTGTATCGTAATGTACTATTAACGATCTCTACTATAGTTGACAAATAGTAGTATCCGCAATTCGGACCGTATCTTACAAAGTTTTTTTTTTACAAAAAAAGTTGTCAATTGTACTGTCAATTGATGTTCGTTAATTCATTATTTTCGTATTATTTTATTGAAATTTCTTTCGTTTTGTTTTATTGTGGTAATTAAAGTTAATTGTTAGAATACCTTCAGAAAACATGAGTTAAATAATGATCCGTCCGGATTACATTTTTTCAGGTAGTATTTTTTGATGGCTGACTGACGTGAAAATTGTGCGTGTGTGCTACACGAGATCAAAGTTATTTACATCTCGTGCGCTTTTGAGTCCCTTACTACGCTCAATATTCTAAATTAGATTATATTATAGAATCTTTCGCTTGCACGGGACTCAAAACAAGCACTCGAAGAAATATCAAACTTTGCTCTCTTATTGTACAAATAACTATTGCAAATTTAAATTAGCAAAAAGAAAGAGACAAAAAAAGTGCATACGTAATTCAACGGTATATTGACGGTTTATAATATAAATAATAAAATAAAATATAAAGCCTTTTATTTCCCGCTAAATTAGTACAATTATTTGTTTCTTATTTTATGATGGTTAGTAAATCATTTTTTGTTTTTTTTTTGCTTACATACTAGTTTTGGAATTGTTAGTTATTTTCTAAATAATTTGTAGATATGTAACAGGAACCCCTCTCAGGTGAAGGCCTCTTTCAAATTTGCCATTTTGATCGGTCTGATGCCAGTTTGGTCCAGCTATTTTTATGATGTCCTCGTCCCAGCGTGAGTGTGGTCTTCCAGTGCGTCGCTTGCCTTAAGGCCTTTCCATAATGTGACGATTTTAGTCCATCTGCGGTCTTTAGTCGTGCCACATGTCCGGCCCATCGCCATTTCAACTTTTGAGCTTGGTTGAGAGCATCTATATAGTTTTAATCGCTGTTCTTATCCTTGTGTGTCGTATCTTTTGATTTTTTTTCAAGTTTAACATGCTACGTTCCATACCTCTTTGACATGTAGTTATTAGATTCTGGATTTTTTTGGTGAATTTCCACGTTTGACTTGCATATATTAAACATGGAATTATACATGTGTTCATAACTTTCCTTTTCAGCTTTATTGGCATTTTACTTTTAAACACTTCTTTTACGACGGTTTATAATAGACCCCCAAAATAAGTCAGACCGCATCGTTCCAAAACACCCTACGAGTCTCCATTCGTATATATAATAACTACTTAATTAAAGAAATAAAAGTTTAAAATTTAATAAAAACGCCATATTTTACGTATTTTATTATACAATCAAAACAATGAACTTATACAAATTTACGCAATTGTTATGCAGTAAATAATCCTACTTAACTACTTTTACAGTACATATGGTGCTACTTTATAGCACTAGTGCAAAAATAAGCATATTTACGTTACTGTGTCGAGCATTTAAAGGACCATATGTACTGTAAAACGTTGTACGATACATGTGCGAATAGGTAATTCGCAACTCGTGTCGATTTAAAACACTCCCTTCGGTCGTGTTTTAATTTATCGCCACTCGTTTTGAATTTCCTATTTTTCGCACTTGTATCGTAATGTACTATTAACGATCTCTACTATAGTTGACAAATAGTAGTATCCGCAATTCGGACCGTATCTTACAAAGTTTTTTTTTTACAAAAAAAGTTGTCAATTGTACTGTCAATTGATGTTCGTTAATTCATTATTTTCGTATTATTTTATTGAAATTTCTTTCGTTTTGTTTTATTGTGGTAATTAAAGTTAATTGTTAGAATACCTTCAGAAAACATGAGTTAAATAATGATCCGTCCGGATTACATTTTTTCAGGTAGTATTTTTTGATGGCTGACTGACGTGAAAATTGTGCGTGTGTGCTACACGAGATCAAAGTTATTTACATCTCGTGCGCTTTTGAGTCCCTTACTACGCTCAATATTCTAAATTAGATTATATTATAGAATCTTTCGCTTGCACGGGACTCAAAACAAGCACTCGAAGAAATATCAAACTTTGCTCTCTTATTGTACAAATAACTATTGCAAATTTAAATTTTTTGTATTACTAATTTATTTAAACTTGCCCCCAATTCAGACCTACCCCTATAGACTGGGCTTTAACCGCGACAATCGAAGTTCGTCAATTGCGGGCATTTTTCTCTGTCACTCTAATTACGTCATAGTGAGAGTAAAAGAGAAAGATCCCCGCAATTTGCGAATTTCGGTTTTCGCGGTAGGCCCCCTGAGCTTATAAGACGACTCGGGGTCACCGCCCGTGTGATATTTTTTTTTATGATACAGGAGCCAAACGAGCAGACGGATTACCTGATGGTAAGCGATTACCGCCGCCCATGGACACCTGCAACACCAGAGGGGTTGCAAGTGCGTTGCCGGCATTTAAGATGGGAGTACGCTCTTTTCTTGAAGGTGCATGTCGGTCTTTGGGTCACCAAGCTACATACGTGTACGACTGTACGTGTACCAAAGTCCAGTTGTTCCGGAGTAATCGGATGTTAGAGTTATGAATCGGATGGGGGGTTACGTTTTTTTCCTTTTAAGGTACAAAAACGGAACCCTAAAAATCGCGAAAATTGCGGATTTTGTAGATTTGGGCGATTATAACCCTAAAGGACTAGTTTTTAGGGTTCCGTACCCAAACGGTAACCACGGGACCCTATTACTAAGACTCCACAGTCCGTCTGTCTGTCCGTCTGTGACCCTAGCTGTATCTCATGAACCGTGATAGTTGAAATATCCTCAGATTATGTATTTCTGTTGCCGCTATAACAACCAATACTAAAAACAGAATAAAATAAATAATTAAAGTGGGGTTCCCAAACAACTAACGCGTGATTTTATTTGCCGTTTTTTGCGTAGGTAATGGTACGGAGCCCTTCGTGCGCGAGTCCGACTCTCACTTGGGCGGTTTTTGATAGTACAGTCAGCGTCAAACAAATACTTCGTAGCAGTCAAAGTGGCCAAATAGTTCGGTACACCATACTAAAAATATGGTGTACCGAACTATTTGGCTACTTTGACTGCTACGAAGTATTTGACGCTAACTGTACCATTACAAGGCGTCTTTAAGGTAGACTAAATCTACTACAATACTAGACTAGAATTTATTGTCTCTGTAGATCTAAAGATTTCTTCGAACTTACATTCATATGCTAAGTAGGTATAGGTAAGTGCAGTGATTGTTCTAATTTCTAATTTTTATTAAGTAAAAAACTAGTTTTGAGGTAAAATACTAGTTTGTTTATACCTACAGTAGAATACGCATATAATGACATCGAAGGGAAGTGATCAAGTGACAAATAAAGCGGATGTCGAAGAAAGCATAGTGGATTAACTTCTTATTTTTGTTAACTTTTCCAAATTAATCTCAAATTCCTTTGTGAGAGATGAGTTTTATTAACCAGTACCAACTGAGTAAACGCCCGATATAGTAAACACCCCTATAATGGAACAAGCATCAGTAATGGGATGGTATAGACAAATTCTGTAAAACAAGTATTTACCATCAGTTTTTAATCGCTGCCAACATTTTTCCATAAACAAGAGCCAAAGAGCTGCTTAAGTTACATTTTTCATTGATATTTGTTAGTTTGAAAGTTAATAGTGCCTTACATTCCATGACTGGAGCATTTCGTATGGGATTTAGAAACAGCGCGCCAAGCGGAACGTTTTGGATTCTCAAAATCCCATACAAAATGAGACTTAACGTAAACGCGTACGTCACGTTACGCCATCGAATAAATTTACACTAGGGGTACAGGCCCTATAAATTGGCGCTATAGGATAGTTTTTATAACCAAAATCATCTTTTGAGAGTGTGAAAAGTAGGGGGAAGTTTGTATGGCGAAACAATAACCGCTGGACCGATTTAGATGAAAGGCCATGCCTGGATAAGCTAAGTGAATCTGCCCCCAGCGAGTTTTGGCTTGTAATTTTTTTTTTTGATGATATGGCTTTATATTAGTAGCAAGTATGCAAAATATCAGCCCCCCAAATGTTATAGATTTTGGTAAAAAAAAAAAGATCTTTATTCAATTTTTTTTTCTAGCGAGCCGATTTTGACGTGCGTCACATATATTATGTATATAGTAAAGGCAATTATACGACATCAATTTTATTATAGAACACACTGCGATACAAAAATAAATGAAAGTACTTTTAGATCGGCGACACCTCCAAGTTTTTCAGATAAAGATAAAGATAGTTTATTATTCAAGTAGGCATATTACAATGCGCTTATGAACGTCAAATAAAGCTACACCGGCTCTAGCCCTACATCTCTGACCCGAGAAGATTTAAATCCCCCCTCAATTGGAGGAGGGTATCCCAATATGGACCGGCAAGAAACTCGGCGGGACACATCTTTTCAAAACATTACATCTTATAATTGACATGCATTAAATAAGAAAAATAAAATACAATTTAGATTACTATAGAAATCATGCGTAATTGCATGATACAGTAGCTACTTTTCTTTATAGAAAATTGATAAAAGAATATAATATATGTATGTCATATAAGATCATACAAATACGTAGCTCTTTCAGAAAACATATCGAATTCTTATAAAAGAAAAAGAAAATGAAATTAATAAAGAAATGAGAATAAAATCACTTTAATGACTGCTCGATAGATCATATTTTTTTAGTGTTTTATATCTATTAATGCCACTAGTAATAATCAGATAAAAACTTATATTAGGTATTAAATGCCTTAATCACAGGGTATAAAATTAAAACTAAACTAGCCATAAAATAAAACTACTTAAAAATTAAACTAATATTAAATAAAACTAAAAGTAAAAGATATACTAATGAACAAATTAGTTATAAAAAGAATACCCCTTCTAAAGCCTCCGCCTGCGGCAAAGATCCCATAACGCTACCTCCGCGTTACCTCTCTGTATTGCCAGGGATATACGCTGGGAGAGCGCCAGCCCTATGGTCTCCAGTGGCGTCGATCAGCCGTGCCGACAGGGCCCCCATGAATGTTTTCATGTCCGCCGACCAAGGTCCCATTGTCTCCACTGCAAGCGCCGCAAACTCATAATCTTGCAGTAAAGATGAGTATTTGCGGCGCTTGAGTAGTTGGGCCTGGTCGGCAGCAGCGACGGCTTGTGCGCGGGTAGCCTGGATGTGGGACAGCGCAAAGGTGTCTACGCATGTGGCGTCCCACACCAAAGGCCTACCCACTCTCCACGGCACCAATGTGGCTCCATCCGGTCGCTTGCCATCGTCTCTCGCCATGCCTGTGGGTTCTAAAGTAGCAGGCACAGAGACGGTAGCAAGCGACCGCCGAATCAGATCATTAATAGTGCCGTGGCGATATAATCGGCCGGCGCTTTTGGTGCATGAGAGGCCATGTCGGCCTAGCCGGTCCACGTCCTTGCCGCATGCACAGGTATGGACGGAGCATATTTTGGCTCCAATAATGAGAATATACATTATATAAGTCTGACAGATTGCTATACCTACAAAAAGTATTTGATGTGCTTTCTTACCTGAGCTGTGTCACCTATACAATGATTTTACATATACACACAGTACAATGATTTTAATTGCTATTTGTTTTTACAGTTTCTGGTTTGGACCATGCATGTTTGTCTGTCAAGTAGTCCTCGACTCTGTAATAAGCCTTCAACATCAATGACTTCTTTAAGTACCTAATTCTTAAGAGCTGGCAAAGGTAATCTTAAAGCATCGTCAGGTAACTTGTTATAAAAATGAATGCATTGCCCAACGAATGACTTTTGTACTTAGCGGACACGAAACTTTATGATAGAAAGCTTATTTTTATTTCTAGTGTTATAGTTATGAACATCTAAATTCTTAGTGAAGGAGTCTAGGTTCTTAACAACATAAATAATACAATCATAGATGTATTGGGAAGCTACAGTTAAAATATTAATTTCTTTGAAAAGTTCTCTTAATGATTCACGTGCTCTTAAGTTACGAATGGCTCTCTATTGTAAGACAAATATAGTTTGTATGTCAGCTGCTCTGCCCCAAACCAGAATACCATATGACATTACACTATGAAAATATATATAATAGACAAGGCGAGCTGTCTCAACATTGGTCAATTGCCTGATTTTCCTAATGGTGTAAGCGGCCGAACTTAGTTTCTTTGCTAGCGTTCTTATATGAGGACTCCATTGTAGATTTATGTCCAATGTACTAACACTTAGTTTTAAACCTTAAATGTTACTAACCATTATGGACCATTGTTGTCTTTTGAAATAAATAAATTAAATTAAATTAAACCAAGAAACAGTGCTTTATCTACCATCTCTAAGCATTCATTATTCAAAAGTATCTTCACTTGATCACTTTTGATTGTATATAAGTGCCAATTACATCCACACTTTATCAGACCTGGGCTATAACCGCGTACATCGAAGTAAGTCAATTGCAGGCATTTTTCTCTGTCACTCTAGTTACGTCTTAGTTGGAGTAAAAAAGAAAGACCCCCATTTTGCGAATTTCTATTTTCGCGCTAAGCCCCCTGATATCAGACCCGATTTCGGGCCCGAGAAAGAGTATTTTGCCGTTTCACCAAATAAATATTAGCACATCGTTTACATTATTTTAAATGTAAAAAATGGTTCATTGCAAAAAATATGAAACATTTCACAATAATGGCAATTAGAGACAAAGTATTTTTTTAACGAAAACGATTATCAGACATGAAATCGGGACTGATTTCGGGTCCGAAATCGGGAAGTGTGGATGTAATTGATGCTTTCCGCATCTTCATATCAAGTGCCAATTACGTCCACACCTTATCAGGCCTGATATCAGACCCGATTTCGGGCCCGAGAAATAATAATTTTCCTTTTCATCAAATATAAGCACATCGTTTACAATATACAAATCCTCTTTATTGCACAACCTCTGAAAAAATGTAAATGGAAACACATATAATACATAGATAGAGGTAAACAACAGGCGGCTTATCGCTACAGAGCGATCTCTTCCAGATAACCTTTAGGTAGTAGAGAAAAGAAACTTAATTTAAATATAATATTTGAAATGTAAAAATATGGTTCATTTGCAAAATAACAAATATTGAACATTTTGGCAATTAGAGACAAAGTACTTTTTACTTTTCAAATATTGTTTACGATGTGCTGATATTCCGTGAAAAGAAAACGCTTATCAGGCCCGAAATGGGGACATTTCGTGAAGATATCGAAGTGTGGATGTAATTGGCGCTTCATCAATAATATTGGTCACTTCCACACCACCAGGGCTATACCTAAACGCGAAAATCGTAAGTTTGCAGATTGCAGGCACTTATCTGTCACTTTAATAAATCTACGTCTCATTGATCGGAAAATTTAATTAGATTGACGAAAACTTGTTCCCGTCTGGGCTGATTTTACCATTATCTGCTTATTTTTTGCGCATGGCAACATTATTGAATCGTAAACTTTAAAATCGTCGCCCCATCCCTAGAATATCACTCTATGTGTCAAATATTTATAATCTGTGGTTTGTAGCGAAAAGTGGACGCCAATTATTGGGCTGTACATTCTTGGGATGAGCAATCCCGGGTCGAGCATTCTCGGTACGGGCCAATAATGTGCGACCAATATTCGGCGTCCACTAAATGGATTCGCATTATAGGGTCGTGTATTATTGGGTTGAGCGTTATCAGGCTGTACAAGCTCGGTCCGGGCCAATAATACGAAGCCACTGTTTGTACAGGGCAATAATGTACAGCCCGATAATTGGCGTCCAAAAAAGTGGTCGCCAATTATTGGGATGTACATTATTTGGCTGTGCATTAACCGGACTCTCGACAAAGAGTCGAATGTTTTTTTTTTTTTTTTTTTTTTTTTTTTTTTTAATATGGCTTACTGTTGATTGCCAGTGTCATGTCGATTTATTTCTGATAAACTTATTTCGGGGGCGCGAATTTTTATCAGACATAAGGTTGCTAATCCAAATGAGAATGTAGGAACGACAGTAAATTTAGATGTAAAGAAAAATCAAAACATTAGTACAATATATAAGTAACTAGGAATAAATGAGCCAATTGAAATTAAATCTTTAATTTGTTAAGATTACAGAAAGAGACTAGGGCCACCAAAGTGTCCCTATCCTTAATTTGTAACAACTCGAAAATGTGAGTAGGAAAAGAAACTTTTAAACTTAAGAGATCCGCATAAAAATCATCATGTTTATATAAAGGACAAGCAAAGAAAATGTGATTTAAGTCACCTTCGTCTACTCCACATTCACACAGAGAGGAGTCTCGAACATGGATTTTTTTTAAGTGGGCGGGAGTGCAGCAATGGCCCAGTCTCATTCTTATAACTGTGGAGCAGAACTGTTTTTGAATAAAAATCTTGGAGAACCAAGGTTTTCTGGGAACGTCAGGTTGTACGAGGTAATAAGGCTTGGTTCGGAACCGATTGGCGGCAGCCCAATTGGACGACCAAACCTGGAAGAGCCACCTAGCCGCCAGAGGGACTAAATCAAAACAATAGTTCCTAAAAGGAGTCTTATCACCACATACCACAGCTTCCTTAGCAACCCGATCGACTCGTTCGTTCCCTGCGACCCCTGAGTGACCTGGAACCCAGATCAAGGCAACCTCAAACCCCCTTTTTTTACAAATTAAAAGGTTCTCCTTAATTTGGAAAATAATAGGGTTGTGGAATTTGGTCGAAAAAGGGTTAGATAGAAGAGCTTGTAGGCAGCTACGAGAATCCGAGAAGATGATAGTCTTCCTAAGTTTGAAAAGAAGAATAAACTTTACACTTTCCAAAATGCCAATACACTCTCCAGTATATACAGACGTTTCAGGAGGGCATTTAATTTTTTGCACTATGTCATATTGAGAATGGAAAACACCTACTCCCACACAACCAGATGGCGACAATTTAGACGCATCACAGTATATGGAGTTCCAGTCATGCCATTCACGCGAAAGAATCTGACGTAGGTACTCATCTGCATGAGGATCATTATGACAAATATCAAAATTTAAAATAACACGAGGTTGATAAATTATAACAGCGTAGTTAAATTCATATAAAGGAAGGCGTCGAGAATGGAAAACTGGATCTTTGAGAGATTGAAATTTTCTAAGGCTATTCACAAGACAGGGTTGGTCAAGACGATTCAAGGCAGACGATGCTTTAAGTTCATATAAACGGTGAATGATTGGATGGTATGAAAATTGTAGCGATCGGAAAAAATAACTATCCGCTAGGAATTGGCGGCGCAAAACAAGAGGAGGTTCGACACACTCTACCTGCATGGCCACGATTGGACTAGACCTCATTGCACCTAAGATAATTCGTAACGCTTTAGATTGGATTAAATCAAGTTTTTTCAGTCCAGATTTATTCCCTGGAACCAATAGATGAGAGCCATAATCTAATATGCTTCGTACTGTAGCATTATAAATTAATCTAAGGGAAGTAGGATGAGCACCCCACCAAACTCCCGCAAGGCACCTGAGAGTGTTAAGCCCACGTTCACATTTTTTAACTAAATACTCAAAGTGTAAGTCTCCGTTCAGTTTAGAATCAAGAATAATCCCTAAGAATTTATAGGAGGCACGAAAAGGAATACTAGATAAGTTGATGGATACATTCAAGTTAGGTAAATCTTTTTTACGAGTAAAAACGACAGCACAACATTTAGAAGGGGAGAGAGACAAACCATTATTAGAAAGCCAGTTATTTAAAGACTGGAGGGAGTTGTTGATAGACGCACATGCAGAAACCAGGTTTTTATTTGTGGAGTAAATTAAGAGATCATCTGCATATTGAAGAATTTGGCAGCCAGAAACAGACCCTTCCAAATCATGTGTATATAAATTGTAAAGTAAGGGGCTCAGGACAGATCCCTGAGGTAATCCGCGCCATACTAGTCTTGATGGGTTAATGAGAGGGTCTTTACCCCGGAAAGAAATTTGTCTTTCTGAAAGGAGGTTACCCATAAGACAGGCCAACCTCACCGGAATTCTCAGACTACGGAATTTTTCTCGGAGAATGGGGAGTTGAACATTGTCGTAAGCAGCCTCGACGTCCAGGAATACAGCAAGAACCGAGGCACGATTTGAAAAGGCTAGCCTTATATCAGAAGTGAAAATGGCCAGGCTATCAATTGTACTTTTTCCCTTTCGAAACCCATATTGGGATTTTCCTAAAAGTTCATGACTTTCAAGAAACCATTCCAATCTATTCTTGATGAGATGCTCTAAAATCTTGGTTAGAACAGAGGATAAGGCTATAGGACGGTACGATTGTGGGTCATTAGGGTCCTTTCCCGGCTTAAGAATGGGCATTACCAGTTGAGATTTCCAGGACCGAGGCGGCCGGCCCGAAAGCAAAATAAAGTTTAATAGGCTAAGGAAATATTTAAGGAATCTATCACCAGCTTTAGAAATAAAAGAATAGGGGATTCCATCATGCCCTGGGGCGGAGTCTTTTACCGCTCCCAGCACATTCTTGAGCTCCAGGAGAGAGAACAATTGATCTAAGGGATCAGATGAATGATTATCTAGCAAGCCTATAGGGGAGTCCAGAACTCCTGGAACATATGGAGGAGCGATTTTAGCTAGAAAGGATTCAGCCCATTGTAAAGTATTAGGGTGAGGACATTTACAAGGGTTATAAGATCTTCTAAATTTTCTAATATTATTCCAGACAATTGAATTAGGAGTAGAGGGACTTAGAGACGAACAGAAACATTTCCACCCTTCAGACTTCTTATTGTTAAGCAAGGTTTTGGTATCCGCCATAATTTTTCCCAGGGCTTCGAAATTCTCAGATGACATATTTGCGGCATACTCCCGCTCTGCCTTCTTTCTAACTTTGACAGCTTTAGTGCAATCATTATCCCACCAAGGGGGAGAAGCCAGCTTGCCCACAACTGTATTTTTAAGAGGGAAGGTCTTATCAGCAGAAATCTTAATAGCTGCAACTAGAGCATCAGAGCACACCTCTAAAGAAAGTGGAGTAATAGGAGGAAGATGTAACGTTTCATAATCCAAAAAATTTCTGTATCTATCCCAATCTGCGCCGTTGATATTATAAACTAATAAGGGACAGCTTATTGTAGGCCTTTTACAGGAAACAAAAGGAAGGCCAAGTAAAATTGGGAAGTGATCGCTTCCATAAGTGCTGTCCAGGACTTCCCAGGTAATTCGAGATGCAAGAGAAGGAGAGCAAAGGGATAAATCCACTGCACTAGCTGATTGATTCGGTAGAGAGCGCCGGGTGGGAGTACCTGAGTTTAGTAGACATAAGTTGCATTTGTCCAATATATCTAAAAGAAACTGTTCTCCTAGAGCATCATCATTTTTCTCACAACCCCACAAGACATGGTGGATATTAAAATCCCCGAGTACAATAATAGGCTGGGGGAGTGGTTCTATTAACTTTCTAAGTGATTTAAGAATGTTAGAAGAAGGATCAGGAATATAAAGAGATAAGAAGGTAATGCCTTCTACACGAGCACAAGTTGCGTGAAATTTAGGGCTATTATTAGGTAAAGGAATAGGTAAGAAGGAGATATGGTCTCTTATGAAAAGGGCACACCCAGCACGTCCATCAGCCCGACAGTCCAATATAGAACAGTAACTGGGAATTTTGAAGTTAGAACTTTCCTTTAGCCATATCTCTGATATGGCTAAAATAGATGGATTGTGTTTATTGATAAGGTGGAGTAACTCTTGTTTTTTATTGGTTACACTGCGACTATTCCACTGTAGAATTACTTGATCCATTATGACTTAGCAAAGATGAAATAAAAGGCGCTACGTGGGAAAGCAAAGAAGGGTTAGCCAAAGGGCTGGCGGGGGAAAACATTTTAACAAATCCTGAAATCAATTTTATTATTTCTGAAACTATGAATTGTTCATTAGGTGAATGCTGATTAAGGAAGACTGGTCTGGATTCAACTACCGGGTCCCTTGTTAAAGCCTCATGAGCTCTTTTATCATACCCTTTTTCGAGGAGAGGGGGAGTGCGAGATTGACGGAAAATAGTTTTTTTATAAGAATGTGGTTGAGAAGAGGAAGAGCAAGAAGACACTACATTGGCATAAGATTTATGGGTGACTTTAGCGTGACGATTTGAGGCCTCAATGTACGAAATATTCTCTACCCCCATGGTTTTTTTAATATTAATCTGCCGAGTATATTCGGGGCAAGATTTGCTGTTGGCTGTGTGACCTGCCCCTAATCCCTGAGGGCAAACACAGCAGAACGGTTGGGGTTCACCATCGCCATTACAATTGCCTCCCTGATGAGCGCCACCGCAACGGAAGCATCTAGGAAGAGATCTGCATTTTTCTTTGGTATGTCCATATCGACAGCAGTTGAAGCATTGAATAGTTGGAAGTTGATACTGCTCAACCAATAAGGAGTTCAAACATAAAAATACCCTCTTAGGTAGGGTTTGGCCGTCAAAAGTGATAATTACCGTTTCTGATGGAAGCCATGAATGTGAGCCGTCTTGATTCGTTTTTTTAAAATTGAGGCGTCTAATTTTGATAGGGACAGGGCCTCCTGAGTTTAAGGGAGCCTTGAGGTTGTCGAGAATCTCCTCAGGAGACCAGTCGGCAGGAATACCTCGAACCAGTCCCAGCCTTGTGACATTAAAAGTAGGCACAAATGCCTTGTAGTTATTGTGAGTTAGGGTGGTAGATTCCAGAAACAGGTTGGCATCTTCAGCGGAGTGGAAACTGATCGACACTCGATTTCGCCCGATTCTTTTTACTGACCCCTCGACAATATTGGGGAATTCTCGTTTACGGTTTAGTAAGAACCGCCCGAAGGCCACAGGGTGGAGAGTTACTCCTGAATCTAGAGCCGTTTCAATTTTTTGGACGTAAACCAAAAAGGGACCCTGATCATTGGTTGTATATTTTATGCGCCCAATGGGCGTAAGGGGAGAAGAAGGAGTCTGAGAGGGAGTATTATTTTCCTGTGGGTCTATTAGATGAGCCGGTGGAGTTGCGGCATGAGACTGGGCTAACGCGTGACTGGGCGATTGCTGACCTGGCGGGATTTGACTTTCCTCCGAACTGCAATGAGGCTGACTAGAATCCATATTTGAGACGTCCGACCATCTGTCGGGAGGGCTGGAGGACCTGGATCGGGCCCCCTTACCTTTATTCGGCATTTTTTCGTTGCGTTCCTTCAATTCCTTACGCTTCTCCCTTTCACGCCGATATATTTGATCCATTACGGGAATGGAAGACTTAGAAGAATGCGTATTTTCGAATTTCTCATGGTGGGCTAAACTAAACGTTAAAGAGCTTCTAAGTTTTCCATCTCCCGGACGGTTCAAAGTAACGTCCTCGTTCATGAGGAGTCACTAAGGTTGCCATGGGCAACCCCCTACAAACTAAAAAAAAAAAATCACTACAATTTACGTGATTATTATTACTTCTTACCACAATAATTGGATTAGCAACGTAAATTTAGTCAAGTTTTGAGATAATTTTACCAGTTGCAAATGGTATTGACGCCAAAAACCTAAAATATTTTAAAAATTTTCGACCATCCGCCATCGACACTCAACTGACAACCTACAAACGAGTCGAATGTTTAGTGGTAATGGTAAGACAACTGACTGACTTTAATTGGCTATAATCCAACTTTATAAAAGAGCCACGTTTGACTGTCACAAGGTGGCTAAAATGAGACATACTTACGTGAGAAGTCGTATCAAAGAAAGAAGAGTCATACGCCGTGTCATAATATGGGCTACATTTTAATCTAGTCGAGTATGCGTTTTTAAGTGTTGTAACTTCACTAACAATTTACGGTATCGATTAAAAATGTTTTCTTTCTTGTTCGTATAAATATTTCTATGAATTTATTTACATACACGGATTGTAAAAAAGAAAAACTTAATAAAAACTACTTTTAACAAATTACTGAATGTTATTGCCCGACCTTAATCATTACAGCAAGCATTACAATTAGAGATGGCAACTTCGTCTCATCCTGTCACTTATGGCTTATGGATGGCCACTACAAACGAACTTCACCGATAATCGCATACGTTTGCGATACATTGCAGCATTTGTTCGATCGATTAAATTTATT
>NW_026907753.1:0-54200 GCF_033807575.1 Cydia pomonella | reverse complement strand
AAAATATTGGTTATTACAATAATATATAGGGTAAGTAGTTTCATATGAGATTAATATTGAATTAATCCAATGTAAAACCTTTTTGTTTAATGTAGTTTGCATAAGAGTATTACAATTATTCATAGATTGGGATATTCTGCCTTTCTGTTCTCCTGATACATATCTCTTCTTGCCTGCCTTGGGTTTGCTCTATGATGTGGTCCAATGATGGTGCTGTGAGTACCTGTGAAGGAATAAGAAAATGGTTGAATGGGAATATATAAATAATAAATAGCGAAAAAAGGAAGATTGCATTTGTACTGATTGTACGTATAATTTTTCAATGTGTCAATGTCAATGATATATATGTCAATCAATCTCAAGTCAAGGGCCTATACAGGGCGGCTATCGGGAAAATCGAAATTGCGAATTTCGGTTTTTGCGGTAGGCCCCCAGACCATATATATGGTACGATCAACTGGGCTCCTACCGGGAAAATCGAAGTTCGTCAATTTAGGGGATTTTTCTCTGTCACTCTAATTACGTCTTAGTAAGAGTAAAAGAGAAAGATCCCCGCAATTTGCGAATTTCGGTTTTCGCGGTAAGCCCCCTGAATGTGCTATATGCGTGCGCCCGTAAGGGACAGAACATACGCAATGCGCCAAATTAAAAACACGTTTGACACGTTCCTGACAACATACCAAAAACAACCTACGTAATTTGATCGGGTTATTTGTTACCCACCATAAGCCATACTAAAATTTACGGTGGGGAATAAAAACAAATGAAACTGTGACAAGGAAAAACAATCATAGCGCTTTCTCTGCTACTCCCACTGAAAGTTCCATAAGAGCATCTCGTTCTAAGAGGTAATCTGAGGGCTCTACCATTTAATCTATATAAGTATGTGCATAGTGAAAAATATTATAACGCTAATACTAACACCCAAAAGAAAGGGACGAGTATAATTTTCCTTGTTCTTACTGACTGACAAGTTATGTTTGCCAGACTATAAAAAAACGTATTGATTGAACGTGACAATATACTTTAAATATAAAATAAGTTTTTGGCAAAAAAAACATTTTTGGTACAAGCTTTTATCGCTGACTGTACTTTTCTTTCCACAAGTAACTAATACTCATCGAGACAATTCTAAAAACCCCGAACACAATTAGGTTACGTTGTTTTATCACAGAGTTCCTATGGCCACATCCTGTCTCCATCATCAGATCATCTCGATGGTATCATAATATTGCATTGTCACCAGACTTATATATGTATGCAAATTTTCAGCTTCATCGGAAACCGGATCGGAAGAGATGAATGACAGAGATAGACATAGTAATAGATTAGCGTAAGTTGAGATAGTGAATATAATCATTATGGCCGAAAACGTTGTTTCAATCTTACATATATAGTCTCTCTCTCTCGCTCGCTGTCTATGTCTCTGTCTCTCCTACATAATCGAATCGCTCGCTATTAAAGAGGCTTAGAAATGTTTTATCAAGACAAAATAATATGGAGACACAACTAAATGCAATAAAAAACCGAAAATCGAAGTTCGTCATTGCGGGCGTTTTCTCTGTCATTCTAATTACATCTTAGTAAGAGTAAAAGAGAAAGATCTGTGATGTCTGTTCTCAGTACAAAATTTAATATTCAAGCCGTAGCCATTTTGGTGGTGATGGAGCCAATTAATAGAAGCTTCGATATCTGCACTAAAAAAAAATAACATCATAGAAATGCTAATCGATAATGAATACTTTATGATATATAATAACTCAATTATTACAGAAAACATATTTTATTAGTTGGTTAAAAACCCACAACGCACGCATGCACAGCTTGCCCACCACCTTGGCCAGCTTGGCTACGGTTTGAGTATCAAATTTTGTACTGAGAATAGACAACGGGTAATTATTGTAAAATCGAACTCACAAAATCATACTGGTTGATAATAATATATAAAGTTGAAATCCTTTGTTAATCGTACATGAAATGTGGAATGGAATGGAATATTATATCTATGGTCTTTTAGTCTATGAAAGTTTAAAATCATAGACTAGACATCCATTTCGTATTCAGTCGCGACAACCGAATTATCGCAAATTGGTGGGACCTTTCTCTTTTACTCTCAATAAGACGTAATAAGAGTGACAGAGAAAAATGCCCGAAATTGACGAACTTCGATTTTCGTGGTTGTAGCCTAGTAGATGTAAAAGTAATAAGAAAAAAAAGAAAAGAAAAGAAGCATTCTAATAGAGTGCAGATAGATGAAATGTGTAAAAAATGTACTTGTGTTTTATTTTAATATATTTTTTTGTACTTATATTGATATTGATGCTGGACAACGGGACGGACAAAATGAAACGCACGGTGTGGGAAACATCAATGATATGATATAAAAAAAATTGTTTCCTTGTTGAAATACTTAATAAATAAATAAATAAATAAATAAATAAATATTAAAAGCTTAAGTGGAGCCCAGACGGGGTGATCAAATCGACCGATGAGAGATTGGCGTCAATATCCAATTGAATCAATAAAATAATAAATTTTAGTTTTATGGTGATATTTGAGCGCTCTAAATAAATAAAGAATGCCCCCAAACGACAAATTGATACCAATCTCAGTTTATCGGTAATATTTGTCATAATCGGCGATCGAAATCGGCTCGCAGCATGAATTGTCGATCGGACAATTTGATCAGATGGGAAAAAAATTGTCCCGTCTGGACTGCACTTTAATATGATAAGGAATCGAAATATAGTCTGTCATGACATTTCCGTCAGTGGATGAGAGCGGAAATTGAAATAAAACAAATGTACAGCCGCGAGTTCCAACTTCGAAGGCACCATTCAGGCAGAAAATCATAGAGTACAAAAAAAAAAAAAAAAAAAAACTCACCGTTGACAGTGACACCGGCCGTCAAAATCAAATTTTTTCCTTACTTCGTTGAATTTTATTTTAAAAGAAAGTTTTTGAGACATAATATATGAATAAAAGTACAGTAACGTCGTTATGTGTGTCGTCGTATGTGTGTATGTGTTGCGTATAAATGTTTTGCGAGTAGGTACATCGGTGCCGATAAGAAACGGGCACAAAACGCTAGTTGAGAATGACCGATGAGGAAAACAGATGAACACCACACAAATGAAGATGGTACGCCGGTCTGGAGGAGTAATAATAATGGACATAATAAGAAACGATTATATCCATGGTACTTTTAAGGTTGCCACCCCTTGGTGCTTACGAAAAACTTACCGAATACCGTATATAACGAAACGATATGCAAGAGAGAAACAGAACAGAACAGACAACCCACAACCGTGTGATGTGGCGAAGGATTACTAGGGGAGGGCTGACCCCAAATAAACTGGGATAAATAGCCAGGAAAAAGGAGAAGAAGAAGAGTTAATGCCTCGCCCGTCGGTCCAGTCCGTGGCAGATGGTTTGGAGTGTCAGTTTGCATGCATGCGGATAATGAATGTGAGTTAAATTAAAGTTGTTTGTACTGGTGGGGATTGATGTTAATTAGATGTTTGTCTGTATACTGTGGTGTGATCCGTTGGGTGGTCCAATATATGTCAAGTCGGCGGCACAGTGGATTTATTTAATTTTCTTTTTCTGTTTTGTAACAAACAATGATTGTTTATGTGTTTATCAAGGCACACTTGCTCATAAAGAGTGTTATTCCATGCAAGAGTGTATGTCAGTTAATTTAATAGCTGATTTTTAGGGTTCCATAGCCAAATGTCAAAAAACGGGACCCTTATAGATTCATCATGTCCGTCCGTCTGTCTGTCTGTCTGTCCGTTTATGTCACAGCCACTTTTTTCCGAAACTATAAGAGCTATACTGTTCAAACTTGGTAAGTAGATGTATTCTATGAACCGCATTAAGATTTTCACACAAAAATAGAGATAAAACAATAAATTTTGGGGGTTCCCCATACTTAGAACTGTAACTCAAAAAATCTTTTTTCATCCAACCCATACGTGTGGGATATCTATGGATAGGTCTTCAAATGGTGGTAAAATGTGTGTCCCCCCCTGTAACTTCTCAAATAACGGAATGAAAAAAATCTAAAAAAAATATATGATATACATTACCATACAAACTTGCATAGATATGTATGTTGGGTGACAATGCAATATTATGGTACCATCTGATGATGGAAACAGTAGGTGGTAAACCAATGTAAATTTTTTTGGGGTTGTAGAATTGTCTCGACTAGTATTAGTTGCCTGTGGAAATAAAAGTAAAAGCTTGTATCATAAATGAAGTTCTTAACAAAAAAATATTATAAGTTGCATTAAATATGACCTAACCTAATCTAACCTTTTTACCTTTGTCTCAATATAATGGAATGATTTAGTGAATTGACATTATTAGTATTTAGCTAATTACAAGCTAGTTATTATTATTACTTAGTGTTAGTATGACTCAGGATATTTTAAATTCTAATAATTTGTTTATTGACATCACTGCAATATTCTAATCCTTATTGTTATTATTAGTATAGTTATTTACATGTTAGTATGACTCACGATATTTCAAATTCGATTATTATTATTATTATTATTTGTTTATTGACATCACTGTATTTTTTAATATAATATTTTAATCCTTATTGTTATTTTTAGTATAGTTATTTACATTGAATAACTACTATTTACTGTGACTGCGAAACAAATGATTGTAATGTATTTTAAATTATTTTCGGAAGTATACATGGACTACTAAATTTAGATATTAGGCAATAGGTAATAATATGTATGCAATAAATAAATGAAAATTAAACTTATCCTGATTTCAGACAAGGATGATGGCAGCAATGTGTGAATTGCGGGATTGTTCCTGTCTGGGAAAGAGACACGTAAACATTGTTGAGCCAGACTGCTTCACACCTGTAATATGAGAGAAGGTACTATATTAATTGTTTTAAAACAGACCTATATATAATTAAGTTTTTGGCAAAAAACGATAATAAGAGGAGAAAAAAACAAACCTAACCTAACCTAACCTTACATGACCTAACCTAATCTGACCTAACCTTATGTACCTTTTCTTTTTATACGGTAAAGGGGCCGGAGTGTGTGTGTGGTTGGTGTGGACTTTATGGTGTGGTGTAGATAAGGTTAGGTTAGGTCATGTTAGGTTAGGTTTGGTCATGTTAGGTTACAGTACCTACATACATACAGTACAAATATATGTAATATGCATAAGTATATATTTATTTAGGTTAGGTTAGGTTAGGTTAGGTTAGGTTAGGTTAGGTTAGGTTAGGTTAGGTTAGGTTAGGTTTTTTTTTTTTTTTTTTTGAAAGGTTTGTTGCGTCATTTGAAGACACAGGGCCCTCGCTAGGGATACGGGCGACCCTGTGCCCGAGGTGACATATGCGAATGGCTTTAGTGAGTTATGCGATGCCGGGCCCGGCATCACCATCAGACGGAAAGCAATGGTGATGCTCGGTTTAGAGGCCCGGCGTTGTTTTTTGTGGTTTAGCTATTTATGGACCCATGGTCCCCGCATAGATTACGGGCGGCCATGGGCCCAGGTTGAGTTTTGTGATGTTGATTTTGTTTTTATGATAGGGATATGAGTTTTAAGAAATAAGTTGTTTGAAATTTTAGTTGAGGTTTTTGTGTGATTGTATTTAATTTAGGGGTTTGATTTTTGCGATGGAGGTTTTATATGAGAAGTTTGGTTGAGTATACGAGTTGGGACCGCAGTGGGTGTTATTACAATACTCAACGGACGCTGCTGCCCGTCCGTCGGTTATCCCTTAGTCGCCTTTTACGACACCCACGGGACGAGATGGGGTGGTGCTATTCTAAACGCCGGCACCACACGGCGGGTTAGGTTAGGTTAGGTTAGGTTAGGTTTTTTTTTTTTTTTTTTTTTTTTTTAAGAGTTAAAATTTGTCAGTTGAAGGCAAAGGGCCCTCGCTATGAATACGGGCGACCCTTTGCCCGCGGTGACATATGCGAAGTTTTCTTGTTAGTTATTGATGTCAAGTTTGGCATCATCATCAAAGTGTGACAATAATGCACAGTTTAGGAACTTGACTTTGTTACCGTTGTTTAGCTTTAAAGACATATGGTCCCCGCAAAGATACGGGCGGCCATAGGTCCATAGATAATTTTGATTTATATATGGTTATTTTTGTTATATATATATTTATGTTCGGATTTTAGCTATTGTAATGTTACAACTATTTATGTTTTGAAGAATTACTTTACAGGGAACTAGGAATTGATTACGTTTAATTATAGGAAGCCATGAATTGCTTAATCATAGCTGATCCTTTCTTCAATATTTTTCTTTGCTGCAGCAAGGCGTGGACAATTGTTGCTTACTGCGGTGTGGTTTGTGTCATGATGGGTTTTATATTTTTGGTTGTGGTTATTGCAATTATAGCATTTTGGGATGATGTTGCGATTCGGGCAGTTTTTAAAATTGTGAGAATGGTCGGCGCAGTGTGAACAGGGTTTAACTACTGCCTTGCAGTGGACGCGTGTGTGTCCGAACTGCAGGCATCCAAGGCACTGTTTGAATGGAGAGTGCTCTTCAGCGTGTATGCGCTGATGCTCTATGTTGAGCCTTCCGAGTTGCATGATCACTCTCCATGTTGCAGGTGGGCACCTAAGAACCGCGTTGTAGAGGTTCTTATTGCGGTTGTTAGTGACGAAACATAGCTGGAGCTTATGTTCGTCGCTCAGGGTGGCCCCCACCGATGGGTTCTGAGAGGAGATTATGTCGACAAGTTCGTCCTTCACGGTATCCTTGTGGATCCCCTTCAGAATGACCATCGGTGTAAGGGTCCTGGCCGGCTCAGCTTTAATGTTGTTGGTGTTCAGCCTGTGCAATGTTTCGTCCCGCTGAGTTTTGTTTTCGAATTCGATTCTAACTTTGTTGTTACTAAGTGGTTTGATTTTTGTAGGTGCGTAATCTTTTGTTTTGAATGAGATCTTGCCTCGAATGGTGCCCATTGCCTCAGCAGTCGACTGTGAATTTTCAATCGTCGCTACCAGTGCGACGTTGTTTTTAGGTGTTGCTACAGCTTTTACTTTGTCGCTGTATGTTGGACGACTTTGTGGTGTGGGGCTGCCCGACTCAGCTCCACTTAGTGCGTTTTTAACTAAATCGTTGAGGGCCTTCTGCTCCTCACGAATTAGGTTCAGCTCTGTCTGGACAGTCGCTACGACGTCCGCTGCCTGCGCCCGTAGACCATCGTCAGAGTCTGTTTGGACCCCTTTAGACGACTGGTCTGTGGGGGTGGGTGTTGCATTTAAGATTGTCCTGATTTGCGCACGCATTTGCCTCGCGTAACTCGCAAATATGGACGTAACGTTTTTCGCCGCGGTCTTGATTTGCCTTTTGTTTTCTACCGTGACGCTGCGATGGTTGTGTGTGGTCTCAAGGTTCTCAAGAATGATTCGCGATTCCTGTTCAAGGTCGCCGGCAAGCTCATCAATCAGCTCCAGCACCGGATGGATGTTAGCACCGCGCTCTGTCGACGGTGTACGCGCTCGCTGAGCAATCGCGCCCAGCGGTGAGGTGTAGAGCTGATCAAAGTCTTCCATGTTAAGATTAAGGCTCTCAGTACTCATTTTTTATTTTAAAATCTACTATTTTCTATTTTATATTTAGTTAGTTAAGTTAGAAATTACACAATTAATGATGATGAAATTACTATGATATTATTTGATGACAAAACAAATTTAAAAACAAATTTTTATAATATAAAAACAAATGATTCGAAAATCTACGATGAAGAAAATTAAATTACTTGGCAACTAGACGTCAGCAAGGTTGTCCAGCAGATGAAAAAGATGACGGTGATTAATGTCTATTCAAGACAGAAAACGGAAATAATTTAGCGTAAACCAAAAATAAGTTATGAAATTTTGAAGTAAAAATTTTATATGCCAAAAAGTGAATTTTGAAAATTTTGTTAGGAAAGGTTAAATAAAATTACAAAAACTGATAACGATAGGAAAGAGTAAATTATTTAGAGACGATAGATACAAAGATGAGGAAAATCGGAGTGATAGAAAGAAAGTTACGAATTTTTGAAATTTGAAGATTTTGAAGTATTGAGCAAAAAAGGGGAAAATGGGAATATCTCCGGAACTAGAAGAGTCCCGGAGGTCGGGATAGTCTTAAAAGATGCGGAGAAATTAGGAGAGCTTATGTTCCGAAAATGGGGTGAATGCGGATATTTTAAGTGTATTTGCGAAAGCTTGGTTAGGTTAGGTTAGGTTAGGTTAGGTTAGGTTAGGTTAGGTTAGGTTAGGTTAGGTTAGGTTAGGTTAGGTTAGGTTAGGTTAGGTTAGGTTAGGTTAGGTTAGGTTAGGTTAGGTTAGGTTAGGTTAGGTTAGGTTAGGTTAGGTTAGGTTAGGTTAGGTTAGGTTAGGTTAGGTTAGGTTAGGTTAGGTTAGGTTAGGTTAGGTTAGGTTAGGTTAGGTTAGGTTAGGTTAGGTTAGGTTTTTTTTTTTTTTTTTTTTTTGTATTAGACTTCGAATAGTGCCAACGGCCCTCGCTATTGGTACGGGCGACCGTTGGACGTTTCTTAGAAGGTTCCCGCTGAGGATACGGGCAACCTGTAGGTTAACAGTTACTGTGTTGTTCCAATTTGTTATTTTATTCCTGTTATTTTATTCCTATTATGCATTTATATCTGTTCAATTATTCTAAGTGTTGTTAAATTTCTTTAGTGTATTTACGATGTAATTAATATGCTTTATATAGGTTTCCAGCGTGCTTTCTTTTTGAATTACTTGTCCAATGTCATATGGGTCAATATTTAACATATTGCAGAGTATTTCATGTTCCAGTCGCCTGACGGAGTATTTAGGACAATCTTCAAGAAGGTGTTTCATAGTCTGCGGAGTTGTATTATCGCACGGGCAAGCGTTGTCGTCAGTAATTTTGTGTCTGTGTAAATAGACCTTGTTGTACCCATGTCCTGTCAAAACCTGAGTGAGCTGAAACGTTAATGGAGTGTGCTTTCGTATTTCTTTGATGTGTTGCAGCGTAGGTGCCAAAGCTTTCAGATGTAATCCTGTGGTGCTATTCTGATAAATTTGGTTATGCGTTGAATAGGTGTCTGCTCGGAGGTTTTTTAGGTGGTAAGATAGTGGAAATTTGTGGAAATCAGGCTGCCTGTGCAGCGTAGCCGCGTGCTTTGCCGCAGCATCGGCAGCCTCATTTCCCAATAATCCGGCGTGAGCTTTTATCCAGGAAAACCTAATTTCATGTCCTCGGTTGGTGATTTGTACTATTGCCTTTTGTGCACTGTTAATTGTGGTGTTAGTACTACTGCGGCACATCAGTTCATTTAAGGCAGATTTGGAATCAGAAAATACTGTTGATTGTTCCAGGCCAAGCGTAAGACACAGTTGACATGCTTGTTCTATAGCCAGGCACTCAGCCTGGAACACAGTGCAGCTGCTGTGAAGTTTATATTTCTTCGTAGTTTCTCCACCATCAGGGTGATATATTACCACAGCAGCGCCAACCGCATCATCATGCTTACTGCCGTCCGTAAAAATCCTGTTCATTTCAGTAGAGTAGTACGGGTCTAAGTCCTCCTGTGTGAGTACCTCTGTGATCGCGATGTCAGTTCTCTTGGCAGGATGTAAGAGTTCCTCCACAGGTACCCTTTTATCATATAATATATCTTCAGGTAAGTATTTGGTAGTTCTGGTGCGTTTGGTTATCTCTCGTGACGCAACCTCTTTAACTTTGAGTGGCAATGGTGTTAACCCTGCCAACGCAATAGAGCCTATGGTGGGCAGAGTTCTAAATCCATGGATAATTTTGATTGCAAAACTGCGTTGAAGCCTTAATAGAGATTCTTGAACTTTCTTATAATTTACTGCCGTATACCAAATCTCCGCACCATAAGTTATAATTGGTTCAATCACTTGTCTATATATAACATTTATATTATCTGAGTGTACTCCCCAGGTTGGTTTAACAAAAATGCATAACCTTTTGAAGATGTTTTGCGCCTTTTTTATTGTAAATTCTGAGTGTTTAATAAAGTTTAAATTTTGGTCTATTATTATTCCTAACAGTTTAAAATGTTCACTGAAGGTGATAGGCGTGTGGTTCATTATGATTTTGGATGCTTTGGCCTTAAGGGTCGGTGTAATCATTTTTGTTTTATGTGCCCCAAATTTTAATTTATTATCTTCCCCCCATTTGTAAATATTTTCTAATATGTTGTTTGTGATTGTTTCAAGTTGATTTATGTTGTCACCGGAACAAATCAACAGAATGTCATCTGCATATGCCTGCAAATGACATCCCTCAGGCAAAGGAGTCTCCAGCAATGTGTCCACGATTGTGTTCCAGAAAATAGGTCCCAGAACAGAACCCTGGACACATCCCCGGGACTGCTCCTTGGTGTGAGTGGCATCTGCATAATTTAGGACGACTTTTCTGTCAGTTAAATAACTGCATATGGTATTGTATATGTTTCTGGGACAGTGAACCGCCTTCAGACGACTCAACAGAGCAGGCCACCAAGCGTGGTCAAAAGCCCCCTCTATGTCGAGGGAGATAGCAACCACAAGCTTCTGTTTTGACTTATAGTGTTTTATGTTGTTCACTGCTCTGTTCAGCGCGTCAGTCGTGGAGCACTGTTCCTTAAAACCGTATTGTTGTGGGCTACAGATGTTATTTGTGCGCATAAAGTATGTTAATCTAATGGCAATAAGTTTTTCGAGAACTTTTCCAAGTACGTTAATTAGCCCAATGGGTCTATATGCAGAAATGTCTTTATAATTATCCTTACCCGGTTTTGGAATAGTTTTTATGTAAGCTACTTTCCAGCAAGCCGGGAAATAGTTAATTTGAAGGCATCTGTTGTAGAGTTTTGTCATTTGTGTCGGATAGGTGTTTATTACATGCTTGCAGATATCAGCAGTTAAGCTGTCCATTCCTGGCGCGCGCTTCGGACTCATGCTGTTGATGACTTCAATTAATTCAGGTGTAGTGAATGGGGGTTCATCTGTTATATTATTATTTTCATGTGTATTATTAATTACTTGTGCATTGTTTCTTTGTTGCAGGTGGTGTGCGGTATCCTGGGCAGCAGTATCATCGGGGAAGAATTTAGCAGCGAGTTTAGCGGCGGTATCCTGTGTAGTTAACGTGTAAGTATTTCCTTGTATTTTTAGAGTTGAGGGAGGTTGTGGTTGAGGAGCACTTTTAAGCAGACGGTTCGTGACTGTCCACACGTCGTCCTTACCCTGACTTTTGCAGAAGTCACGAAAGTGATTGTTGGACGTAGTTCTAATGAGTTGGGCATATTCTACTCTAGCTTCGGAAAGTTCTCGGAGTATATTTGTTAAATCTTTTCTACCACGTTTTAAATCTTGCAGTCGATGATGCAGGCGGATCACATTCTTTTTCATATTAGTGAGTTCCTCGGTCCACCATGGAATCCTGATGTGCGGCTTCTTACGACATAGAATCTTGTCACAAGTTTTTGTAATATTTTTAGTTAGGTTTGCAATATAAATGTCAATTTCATTAGGATTAAGGTTGTCTATATCTGTATTATCCAATCCAGAACGCTGAATGTTCTCCTTTAGTTTTTCGGTAAAGTTTTCCCATTTCACCCGTTCTGTATTGTATTTGTATGTGGATAACGACGCTTTCTTATTATTTCTTTCGATGTTTGCGTTAATTTGAAACTCTATTCCATGATGGTCCGAGGAAGGCACTATCCCATGATTAACGTTCCAATCCGTGATTTTCCTTGCAATGCCAATAGTGGTTAAAGTCAGGTCCACTATAGAGTATCGAATTTGTCCGTGTGTGACTTTTTCAAAAGTAGGCTCATCGCCCACATTGCAAATCGCAAGATCGTTGGTAACTATTAGATCATATATGTCCTTGCCCCTGTCGTTATTTCTTATAGATCCCCACGAGGTGTGCCACCCATTCATGTCTCCACAGAGTATGTGATCAATGTTTGGGTACTCCCTTAGTACATGCTCTACATGGCTTAACGTATTGATCGGATCTTCTCCAGGTTCAATGTATATCGAAGATAACAGCACTTTCTTATTTCCAATCGTGAGCAGTACGGGGGAAAAATTTGTTGTCATTAGCTGTGTAATGCCAATGTAATTGCCCAGCTTTTTACGAATCGCGATACATGCCTTTGTTCTACTGTTGGTGTCAGCATGTTGGTATATGTCATACCCGTCGATACTGCTCATGGTGGTTTTGTTACCAACAAACGGCTCAGTAATAAAAATGACATCATACTCATTTTGTTTGGCACACTGAATGAGTTCATGCATTGCAGGATATCCGCGCCCAAGGTTACATTGCACTGCTTTAATATGGTTTATCCTATTATTTGCACCAGTTGGGACGCCCTTAGCAGTAACGTATAGCCGCACGGGCTATACGGTCCCATTTTATCCACTCTTGGCAAGTCTGACTGAAGGCGTTGTGCTTATGGTCCCGTTCATTACTGCCACTGTTCACACAGTTTACGCAGCGCGATACCGTTCCTCGGTTATTGCAGCTTCGTGTATCATGATGTTCCGCACAGTAGGCACACCTCGCGTCAGATTTGCATTCTGACGCACGATGTCCAAACCCAAAGCAATTGAAACACTGCAGAACTGGAGACTGGTCCACAGCCATGACAGATTGATATCCAATGCGTACTTTCTGTCCTTGTATCGCAGCCCACATTTGAGGACTGGCTTCCACTATGACATTTTTTATAGAGTCATTTCGACCCTTAACCGTTCGTACGTACTTCACGGTTTTTTGGTCCTTTGTTATGCCCTCCAGTAGTCTCGTATTCTGCTTGATCATTGCGTCCTCAATCTTTGCATTTGCATATTCTGGGATGACGCCAATGATCCGCAGAGACGGATTCCGCAGTTTGGGTGTGCCAACTGTGATATTAGTTGTTTTAGCTTTTATTGCAGTGCTAAGTTTCTGCCTATCCTCGTTTGAATCGCAGTTGATTACAACCTTTTTGTTCCTTGTCTCTCTGACACTTTTGATTCCCACTCCAATATTGACTACGTCAACCTTTTCCTTTATTTCTTTAAGAACATCTTTGCCGTCCTGCCTTGGGTCGATAGACTCTAGGATAACGACAAAGTTTGTTGGAGGTGGTGTGTTTATGCGACTGGGTTTCGGCTTGTACGGCCTTCCCACTGCGGGTGAAGTCAGGTCGTCTTCTTCAGTGTTAATGCCCGCAGCGGCAGCAGCTGCCATAGTCGCAGCTTCGGATCTGTGTTTCTTTCTGTTTTTCCTACTTACGATCGTTGCAAAGGTCTCTTCTTCTGGCCCATCCTCCTCTCTTCTTTCCTCATTAATGGCAGCCAGAAGCCTGTCATTTATAACCTGTTGTTCAGTTCGTATTTTGGTCAACTCTTCCTGCACTCCAGCAATGATGTCGTTCTTCAGTTTGACAGGATCCAGAGCAGGTCCTTGTGTACGTGTTGGCATCACGTCGGGTTCCACGTGTGCAACACCAAGTACCTCCAGTTCGCTGGTAAATCTGCGGGTGGCCTCCAGTATTGCCACCACAGATTTATTTATGCTATCTTTATTTAGTTTTGTGACACTTTTGTTTTGTTTTAATTGCGCTGTGATGTTATCTGCGTGTCGTTCAATCTCGGTCCGATACCTGTCTGCGCGGGTTTTCGTGCCAGGACTACTGGTGATAGAGTCTCTGCTCGACCACAAAAGCCTCTCCATCTCCGTGGATCCAGATCGGCGGGGTTCTGAGGTGGTCAGCATGGCAGTCAGCTCTCCAGAGGCAGGAATCGGGCTTGTCGGTCGCGGTCCTGTTATTTTTTCCACAGTCAACGCTGGAGCCAGCGTCGAAGGGATGTCTGTTGTTGTCATCTGCGGTGGCCCAACAGGGACACTATGACGGGAGGAGGTGCCAGGCTCAGCAAGGCGCTCAGCGGGCTCCCCGCAGGTCCCGTCAGCAGTTCCCGTCACCACATCAAATTTTTGTTGATTGCCCATATCGGGGAAATTTTGGGGTGAGTTTGCTACTTTTTTCTGTTTTTTAGGTGAATTTGGTGGGGTGCGGAAGACTCCAGCCATTTTTTACGATTATATTTTCACAATTGGATGAGATAATTTTAAATTTAAGAAAAAATTGTTGATTTGGGATTTTACTAAAAAACGGTATGACTTAGAGGAAAAATTTATATGACAAAAAGATGCAAGTTAATTTAATGGATTAAACGAAACCAAAATTAAGAATTTCTGATGGCTAGTACTTGAAATTTTGAAAAAAAATAGAAATAATTTAAATTTTTTATTGAAATTTAAAAGTTTAGTATGAAAAATGTTCCGATAGAAATGATATTTAAATGTAAAGATATAGAGCTAACTGAGCTGGGTCTACTAGTGAAGAAACGAGGAGAAAATATTGAAAACTGACAGAGTTATGAATTTTTTAAGATAGAAATTTTTTGAAAAATAAGAAAAAATTAAATTTCTCCGTAACCAGAAGGGTCACGGAGATGAGAATAGTACCAAAAGATGCGGCTAAATTAGTATTACTTATATTCCAAAAATGAGCGAAATCGGGTTATATTAGGTCACTTTAAAATCGGTTGGTTAGGTTAGGTTAGGTTAGGTTAGGTTAGGTTAGGTTAGGTTAGGTTAGGTTAGGTTAGGTTAGGTTAGGTTAGGTTAGGTTAGGTTAGGTTAGGTTAGGTTAGGTTAGGTTAGGTTAGGTTAGGTTAGGTTAGGTTAGGTTAGGTTAGGTTAGGTTAGGTTAGGTTAGGTTAGGTTAGGTTAGGTTAGGTTAGGTTAGGTTAGGTTAGGTTAGGTTAGGTTAGGTTAGGTTAGGTTAGGTTAGGTTAGGTTAGGTTAGGTTTTTTTTTTTTTTTTTTTTTTTTTAGTTAAAACTATGAATAGTTCCAACGGCCCTCGCGAGGGATACGGGCGACCGTTGGACATAAAACTATGAAGGTTCCCGCTGGTGATACGGGTAACCTATTGTTATAGCTGTGATAAGTGTTACAAATTATTATTTTATCCTAGAATATGTATTAATAATGAATTAATTAAAATTTTCCTGTTTGTTACAAGTTACATGCAATGTCATTTACACTATGTATTATTGAACTTTTTTAGAGTATTAATGATGTGATTAATATGGTTGATGAATGTATCCTTAGTTGCTTCTTTTTGAATTATCTCTGCTAAATTATATGGATCTATTTTGTTTATTTCACATAATATTTCATGATTCAACCTTGTGTTTGCATATCGTGGGCAGCTTTCTAGGAGGTGTTTCATTGTTTGTGGTGAATCATCGTCACATGGACACGTATTATTATCTACAATGTGATGTCTCTTGAGATACGTTTTATTGTACCCATGTCCCGTAATAATTTGGGTTATTTGGAAAGTGAGCTCAAAGTTCTTCCTGAAAGTTGTTATGTGCTCTAACGTAGGTAGCCATTGTTTTGTATGTGCTCCTGTTGTACAGCTTTGGTATGCAGCATCCTGTATTCTAGTTGTTTCCGCACGCAAATTTATTTTATGGTAAGACATGGGAAATCTGTCATAGTCCGGGGATTTGTGTTGTGACGCGGCTAACTTGGCTGCCATGTCAGCCGCCTCATTGCCAAGGAGGCCGGCATGCGCCTTGATCCAGCAGAATTGGATGTTCTGTCCACGTTCTTTCATATGGACGATGGTTCTATGAGTCCTATTTATGATCGCATTAGTGCTATTTCTGTTGGATAGTTCAGAAAGTGCGGCCTTTGAGTCAGAGAATATAGTTGCCTGTTCCAGTCCGAGCGTCTGACATAAATTACACGCCTTCTCAATTGCCAAACACTCCGCCTGGAAAACAGTGCAACTACTGTGCAGCTTGAGCTTATTTGTTGTGCTGCGGCCGTCTGGGTAATGTATGACTACTGCTGCCCCTACTACTCCATCATGCTTACTGCCATCAGTATATACTCTGTGCATGTCGGTGGAGTAGTATGGTTCCAGATCATCATTGTTGTTTATGTCTTTTATTTCAATCTGTGGTCGCGAGACAGGATGCAATAGTTCTGTGATAGGGACTCTCTTATCATAAAGGATGTCATTGGGTAGGAATTTTGTGACTTTAGATCTCTTGACCTTTTCAATTGATGCAACTTCCTGAACTTTCTCAGGTAGAGGTGTCAGTCCCGCCAGCGCGATAGATGATATAGTGGGCAAGGTTCTGAATCCATGGAGGATTTTTATTGCAAAACCGCGCTGGAGGCTGAGTAAGGAAGTGCGTACTTTTTTGAAATTGGTTGCATGTCCCCAAATTTCAGCTGCGTAAGTTATGATAGGTTCTATTACTTGCCTATATATTGTATTTATATTTGCAGAATGAACTCCCCACGTGGGCTTAACAAATATGCACAGTCTCTTGTAAATAGCTTGCGCCTTTTTAATGATGTACTCAGTGTGGCGGATAAAATTCAGATGTTGGTCAATAATAACACCTAGCAATTTGAAGTGTGTGTCGAATGGTATCAGTATATTATTCATGTAAATCTTGGCGGCTTTAGCTTTTGGGGTGTAGGCGATCATTTTAGTCTTTAGGGGGCCAAACTTCAGCTTATTGTTTTCTCCCCACCGATAAGCGGCGTTTAATATATTATTGGCATTAGTTTCTAATTCTTGTTTATCCTTTCCAGAACAAATAAGCAAAACGTCGTCAGCATAAGCCTGGACGAAGTTACCATCTGCAAGGTCTTGCTCCAGTAAAGTGTCAACAATGGCATTCCAGAAGATAGGCCCAAGTACCGAGCCTTGGACACATCCTCTGGTTTGCTCCTTTGTTATTGTTATATCGGAATAACTTAAGGTGATTTTTCGGTCAGTAAGGTAACTGCAAATTATTTTTAGAAGGTTGTGTGGACAGTTTATATCTGAGAGCCTTTTAATCAGTGCAGGCCACCAGGCATTATCAAAAGCCCCTGCAATATCAAGCGATATGGCCACAGCAAGCCTGTTGTTGCTTTTGCACATTTTCAGCTTACTGATTGCATTATTTAGGGCATCAGTAGTGGAGCACTGCTCCTTGAAACCATATTGCCTGGTACTGCAGGCATTATTGACCTGCATGAAGTACGTTAGTCTAGTGGCAATTAGTTTTTCCAATATCTTTCCAAATACATTAATCAAACCAATAGGTCGGTAGGCAGATATATCTTTGTAATTTGTTTTGCTTGGTTTGGGTATTGTTCTAATGTATGCGATTTTCCAGCATGCAGGAAAGTATTTAAGCGTTAAGCATCTGTTGTATAATTTAGTTATAGTTTCAAGGTAACATTCTATATAGTGCTTGCAGATGTCAGCAGTAAGATGGTCAATCCCTGGTGCCCTTTTAGGGCTCATATTTTTAATGATTTCTAAAACTTCCTGAGTGGTAAATTGCGGCTCATTGTTTTCTATTGCAGGTTCATGGTTTACTATATTATTAACAACTGTTTCTCTTATTTGCAGGTGGTGTGGAGTATCATCAGCGGCAGCGTCTACTGGGAAGAACTTAGCGGCGAGCTTCTCTGCGGTATCCAGGATAGATGTTGTGTAAGTACCATTGTCTGTTTTTAATGTTGCAGGTGGTTGCGGCTGCGGTGTGCTCTTCAAAAGGCGATTCGTCACAGACCAGACATCATCCTTTCCTTGGCGGCTGCAGAAATCTCTGAAATGTTCTGTCGAAGTTGTTCTTATTTTGCTGGAGTATTCTGCTCTTGCATCATGAAGTTCTTTTAATATGTTGGTGATGTCCTTTTTACTCCGTTTAAGGTCTTGTAAACGGTGATGCAGCGATATAACCTTTTTCTTCATTTCTGTCAGTTCTTGTGTCCACCACGGAATCTTTTGATATGGTTTTTTAAGAGTGAGTGTTGCATCACAGGTTTTCAGAATAGCATTGGTCATGTCTTTTATATACTTATCAAGTCCATTATTGTCAAGTTCGTCTATGTCAGTCGTAAGTATAGTGCTAGCCTCAATATTTTGTTTAAGTTTAGTTTTGAAATTGTCCCAATTTGTTCTATCAGTCTGGTATTTGTATGTTGATGTAGATTTTTTCCTATTCGTCCGCATGTTGTCCGATTTGATTTTAAATTCAATTCCGTGGTGGTCAGAAGATGGAATAATTTCATTGTTAACCTTCCAGTCCAAAATATTGTTTGCTGTGCGTGGAGTAGCAAAGGTGAGGTCAACTATAGAGTGCCTAATTTGGCCGTGTGATACTGATTCAAACGTGGGTTCATTGCCTATATTGCAGCTAATCAAGTCGTAGTTGATAGCCAGGTCATGTATTTCTTTACCCCGGTCATTATTTCTTGCAGATCCCCATGTGGTGTGCCACCCGTTAAAATCCCCGCACACGATGTGTTCCCTATTGGCAAACTGTTGGAGATATTGCTCCAGGTGCATCATCGTGCGTGAGGGATCCTCACCCGGCTCAATGTAGACGGAGGAGACCAGTAATTTCCTGTTACTATTTAGTGTAAATTCAGCAGCGATGAAGTTGGTGGTATCAAATTGAGTTAGCCCGATATAATTTCCAAGCTTCTTCCTTACAGCAATGCATGCTTTATTTCTATAATTGACATCACTGTGTTGGTACAGATCATAGCCGTCAATGTCCTTAACTGATGTTTTATTCTTACTGATGAAAGGTTCGGTTATGCAAATGATGTCATACTCTTTGTCTCTAGCACATTGTACTAGTTCTTGAAAGGCATTATTTCCCCGTCCTAGATTGCATTGGACAAGAGTGATGCTGTGTTTACTAATGGTATTTACTGTTGGGAGGCCCTTAGGAATAACGGACATTGATCCTAGCAATGCGATCCCACTTTATCCAATCTGGACATGTTTGACTGTACGCAGGGTGATTATGTTCTTTGTCTTGGCTTTGGCAATTGGTGCAGCACGGGACTTTCGAGCTTCTTGGGCAGTTGCGGGTATCATGGGCATCTGCACAGAAACCGCATTTGCTGTTGGATGTACAATTTGCCGCTTGGTGCCCGAAGCCCATGCACTTGAAGCACTGCGTGATTGGCGATTGGTCTACCGCGAGGACTGACTGATATCCGACTTTGATTTTTTGTAAAAGCATTTGCTGGTACAATTGGGGACTGACCTCAACCACTACGTTTTTCATCGAGTCGTTACGTCCTTTTACGCTGCGAATGTATTTAATGCGTTTATGGTCTGCGTCAACGCTGTCCATTATTCTGTGGTTCTGTTTTGTAATTGCATCAACTATTCGCTCATTTGCATTTTCTTTCGTCACGCCCAAGAGTCTTATATAGGGGTTACGTAATTGCGGTACTCCGACTGTGACGCCTGTGGTATTATGCTTAATAGCTGTGCTGAGAGTGGTTCGATCATTTTCCGTTTCACAATGAATGACTACTTTATTGTTTTTAGTGTGGCGTACACTCTTTATGCCCACACCCAACTCTACCAGGTCTACCTTTTCCTGTACCTCATTCAACGCATCCTTGCTCTCTTTGCGTGGATCCAGAGGTTCCAGGATAACAGCATAACTGGTGTCCTGGGTAGTTCTGTCACTGGTCCTGTTTTTAGGAGTGTAGGGTGTCCTGCGAGCCGCATCAGCGTACGTTGGCCCCGAAGCCCTAGCTCCAGCTTCTACGCTTGTTTCTGCACGAGCTCTCCTCTTCGCTTTTCTGCTGAGGACCTCGGTAAAGCCATCGTTGTTGTTTTCTTCCTCATTCTCATTGTCTAGCGGTCGTGTTAGGCAGAATACTACTAGCTCGTTGATTTTTTGTTGTTCATCAACAAGCCTGTCAATATTAGCCTGGACCCCATCTATTATTTTTGTTTTCAGCTTCTCCATGTGAAGCTGTGGCGCATCGGTAGTGATGCCCTCATCTTCTGTTTGGGTAGCAAAATTTCTGTGAGTAGCTGATGTCAGATGGTCTGACAATCTGGGCTGGTTACGCATGGGTGGCGGGCTCTTGGCATCCTCTATCACCTGCCGGATCTCCCTTATTTTTGCCGGTTGAATATCGTACTTTGTGATATGTTTCATTTGGTCTAAAGCCTTTAGAATTTCCTGTGACGCTTTCGTTATGGCTTTCTTGTTTGTTCTGTTCACGCTCTTATCTTCGTTAACAGCCCTGTCAATGAGCTTTGCCAAATGGCCGACTACTGAAAGGAAAGTCTCATTGTTTGTGACATCTGATGCGTAAGCACCGAGCTCAACCTGGTCATCAGTCTTAGGTTTTTTGGTGCTCTTCCCTTTTGGTTTGCCAGTTTGTATCTGTGCAGGTATCAGTGCCTGTAATTCCTGCAGCGACTGTTGTGACTGTGGCAGTGAAAGTGTTTGTGGCTGCGGCTGTTGTTGCGATTGTGACTGCAGTCGCTGCAAGAATGCAGCTAAATTATTGATGTCAGTTTCGGTGTTGGTGTCGGTAACAGGTTGACCGTCTCGCACTCCAGTCATGTCTGCCACGTTCGATACGATTACAGTATTTGGCAAATCTTGACTGAGGCAAAGCGGCTCCATATCGCCAGAGCTGTCGATGTTGAACGCGACCGCTGGCCTGCGAGTGTCGGAGGGTTCATTTGTGTCTTCTGCCTCTCCGGTACGTCCAAGTGAAAAAGTCGCGTTCGAAATATGGCCATCTAGGTCCTGCGGGTCCAAGTCGATAAGGCTTGCCTCGCTGAGATTTGTTGCAGCGGTATTTATGTCATCGTCTTGAGACCGGGCAGTCCCTAACTGATCCGGAGGAGTGTCATCCTGCTCCTGACGAGCATGTTGCGGCCCCTCATGGTCAGTCTGCTGGCCCTGTGCAGTGGATCGCAGGCGCTTTTTCACAGGTGAGCGAAACACCATTTTGTAAAACTGTGTTAAGTGAAAATTTTTTGGGGGGGGGGAGGTAAGGAAAAATTGGAATGTAAAACGAAAGGGTTAATTTTTTAACACACAAAACTGAAAAATGATGAGAATCGACTGGTGGGATAAAAATTTATGGAGATTTATATGAAAATTTTTAAGCGAAACGAAGAAAAATAGAAGAAAATTGAAAGTTTTGTTAAGGAAAAGTAATCAGAAAATTATAAATTATATATCAAAAGATGCGCTTTAGCAAAGGGATTGTTACGGAGAAAAAATGACGTTGATATCTAGAACAGAAGAGAAGTTATGAATTTTTGAAGAAGTGAAATTTTGAGAAAAATAGAAAAAATTAAATATCTCGAGAACGGAAGGGGGGGGGAAAGTGGGGATAGTACCAAAAGATGGGGAAAAATTTCCTCTATCTATGTTCAAAATTTGAAAATTCTAGGTGGAAGTATAGTCACTTTTAAAAAGCTTGGTTAGGTTAGGTTAGGTTTTTTTTTTTTTTTTTTTTTTTTTTTTTTTTTTTTTTTTGAAAGGTTTGTTGCGTCATTTGAAGACACAGGGCCCTCGCTAGGAATACGGGCGACCCTGTGCCCGAGGTGACATTTGCGAATGGCTTTAGTGAGTTATGCGATGCCGGGCCCGGCATCACCATCAGACGAAAAGCAATGGTGATGCTCAGTTTAGAGGCCCGGCGTTGTTTTTGTGGTTTAGCTATTTATGGACCCATGGTCCCCGCATAGATTACGGGCGGCCATGGGCCCAGGTTGAGATTTGTGATGTTAATTTTGTTTTTATGATAGGGATATGAGTTTTAAGAAATAAGTTGTTTGAAGATTTTTAGTTGAGGTTTTTGTTTGATTGTATTTAAGATAGGGGTTTGATTTTTGCGATGGGATTTTTTATGAGAAGTTTGGTTGAGTATACGAGTTGGGACCGCAGTGGGTGTTATTACAATACTCAACGGACGCTGCTGCCCATCCGTCGGTTTTCCCTTAGTCGCCTTTTACGACACCCACGGGACGAGATGGGGTGGTGCTATTCTAAACGCCGGCACCACACGGCGGGTTAGGTTAGGGGTTTAGTTTGTAGATTTGGTTGGATTTACGAAGGGACCGCAGTTGATGTTGTTAAAAATTTCTCGACGGACGCTGCTGCCCATCCGTCGGTGTTCCCTTAGTCGGCTTTTACGACACCCACGGGACGAGATGGGGTGGTGCTATTCTAAACGCCGGCACCACACGGCAGAGGTTAGGTTAGGTTAGGTTAGGTTAGGTTAGGTTAGGTTAGGTTAGGTTAGGTTAGGTTAGGTTAGGTTAGGTTAGGTTAGGTTAGGTTAGGTTAGGTTAGGTTAGGTTAGGTTAGGTTAGGTTAGGTTAGGTTAGGTTAGGTTAGGTTAGGTTAGGTTAGGTTAGGTTAGGTTAGGTTAGGTTAGGTTAGGTTAGGTTAGGTTAGGTTAGGTTAGGTTAGGTTAGGTTAGGTTAGGTTAGGTTAGGTTAGGTTAGGTTAGGTTAGGTTAGGTTAGGTTAGGTTAGGTTAGGTTAGGTTAGGTTAGGTTAGGTTAGGTTAGGTTAGGTTAGGTTAGGTTAGGTTAGGTTAGGTTAGGTTAGGTTAGGTTAGGTTAGGTTAGGTTAGGTTAGGTTAGGTTAGGTTAGGTTAGGTTAGGTTAGGTTAGGTTAGGTTAGGTTAGGTTAGGTTAGGTTAGGTTAGGTTAGGTTAGGTTAGGTTAGGTTAGGTTAGGTTAGGTTTTTTTTTTTTTTTTTTTAGTAAGTTTTTAAGTGTCAGTTGTAGACACAGGGCCCTCGCTAAGGATACGGGCGACCCTGTGCCCGAGGTGACGTTTGCGAAAGGGTTTGTATGTTTTATGCGATGCCGGGTCCGGCATCACCATCAGTCGAAACAATGGTGATGCTCGACTTGAAGACCCGGCGTTGTTGGTATGATTTAAGATGGACCCATGGTCCCCGCATTGGGCACGGGCGGCCATGGGCCCAGGTTGATATTTGATGCGATATGTTTGAGATTAGGGAATAGCAATATGTTTGAGATTAGTGATTAGTTATTTATAAATGGTTAGAAGTATAATTTGTAGTTGATTTTAGTTTGGTTTGGTTTGCTTGGAATTTTTGGTTTGGTTAGGTAGTTGATTTTTAGATTGTTGTAATTGGTTGTGGTTGGAGGGACCGCAGTAAAGATAGAAAGATAAAGGCACTCAACGGACGCTGCTGCCCGTCCGCCGGTTTTCCCTTAGTCGCCTTTTACGACACCCACGGGACGAGATGGGGTGGTGCTATTCTAACGCCGGCACCACACGGCGAGTTTGAGATAATGGTGGTTTGATATATGCGATGGGGGTTTGTGTGGTAGTTTAAGTTGAGATTACGAATGGGACCGCAGTAGGTGTTGGTACAATACACGACGGACGCTGCTGCCCATACGTCGGTTTTCCCTTTGTCGCCTCTTACGACACCCACGGGACGAGATGGGGTGGTGCTATTCTAACGCCGGCACCACACGGCGGGGTTAGGTTAGGTTAGGTTAGGTTAGGTTAGGTTAGGTTAGGTTAGGTTAGGTTAGGTTAGGTTAGGTTAGGTTAGGTTAGGTTAGGTTAGGTTAGGTTAGGTTAGGTTAGGTTAGGTTAGGTTAGGTTAGGTTAGGTTAGGTTAGGTTAGGTTAGGTTAGGTTAGGTTAGGTTAGGTTAGGTTAGGTTAGGTTAGGTTAGGTTAGGTTAGGTTAGGTTAGGTTAGGTTAGGTTAGGTTAGGTTAGGTTAGGTTAGGTTAGGTTAGGTTAGGTTAGGTTAGGTTAGGTTAGGTTAGGTTAGGTTAGGTTAGGTTTTTTTTATTAGGTTTGTTATGTCAGTTGTAGACACAGGGCCCTCGCTAGGGATACGGGCGACCCTGTGCCCGTGGTGACGTTTGTGAATGGCTGGTGTGATTTATGCGATGCCGGGTCCGGCATCACCATCAGTCAGAAAGCAATGGTGATGCTCGAGTTGAAGACCCGGCGTTGTTGTAATGAGTTAAGGTGGACCCATGGTCCCCGCATTGAGTACGGGCGGCCATGGGTCCAGGTTGAGATTTGTGAGGTTTTTAAATTGTTGCGGTTTAATTAAATTTGTTTTTGGTTGGTGAATGTTATTTTGTTTAATAAATGTAAAATTTGGTTTGGGATTTGCGAAAGTTTAATATTGGGTAGAGAAATAGTTGATTAAAGTTGGTGAATTTGGTTGAATTAGAGTTGATAGGGGTTTGATTTGTGGTTTGGTTGAATTATATGAATAGGGACCGCAGTAGGTGTTAAAAATTCTCGACGGACGCTGCTGCCCATCCGTCGGTGTTCCCTTAGTCGGCTTTTACGACACCCACGGGACGAGATGGGGTGGTGCTATTCTAAACGCCGGCACCACACGGGTTAGGTTAGGTTAGGTTAGGTTAGGTTAGGTTAGGTTAGGTTAGGTTAGGTTAGGTTAGGTTAGGTTAGGTTAGGTTAGGTTAGGTTAGGTTAGGTTAGGTTAGGTTAGGTTAGGTTAGGTTAGGTTAGGTTAGGTTAGGTTAGGTTAGGTTAGGTTAGGTTAGGTTAGGTTAGGTTAGGTTAGGTTAGGTTAGGTTAGGTTAGGTTAGGTTAGGTTAGGTTAGGTTAGGTTAGGTTAGGTTAGGTTAGGTTAGGTTAGGTTAGGTTAGGTTAGGTTAGGTTAGGTTAGGTTAGGTTAGGTTAGGTTAGGTTAGGTTAGGTTAGGTTAGGTTAGGTTAGGTTAGGTTAGGTTAGGTTAGGTTAGGTTAGGTTAGGTTAGGTTAGGTTAGGTTAGGTTAGGTTAGGTTAGGTTAGGTTAGGTTAGGTTAGGTTAGGTTAGGTTAGGTTAGGTTAGGTTAGGTTAGGTTAGGTTAGGTTAGGTTAGGTTAGGTTAGGTTAGGTTAGGTTAGGTTAGGTTAGGTTAGGTTAGGTTAGGTTAGGTTAGGTTAGGTTATAGGGTTGATTCTCGGTAGATTTTGTTCAAATTTGGTACAGGGGCTTTTTTTGACCTTATCTTTCTATAGTATTTCGCGCTTGCTCAGAATCGCCCTGGGTCTGGGACCTCCCATACATTTTTTTTGAAAATTTTCAGTTTTTTGTTTTTTGCGAAAAATGTATTATATTTAGGCACTTGGTTTCCTAGCTACCCCAAAATTTCTCTAATTCTGCATCGAATGACACTTTTTTCAAGAAAATCGGTTAATAAATAAAGATTTTAGACCCGGGTTAGATTATTTTCGCACATTTTTTTGAAAAAAAAAGTTGTCCAAAAATTCTGAAAAAAATTCTATTTATACATTTGCTTAAATTCTGATATTACTAACGTAATATCTGACTAGTCGAATCTGAAGTCCATTTTGCTCTATCTCTTACCGTTTCCGAGATATAGCGTCCTAAATATGCGAAATTTCTTAAAACATTGCTATTCCTGTTTATGCGGCGTCGTTGAATTATTTGTATGGAAATAGTGAAATCCGACTCACACTTGACCCTTTTTTCATAGAATTTGGATTTTATGTAATTATGGGTGAGTTTTTAGAGTTTGTATGTTCATATTTGGTACATAGTGACATGGCATAGTCTATATTGACATGATCTGTCAAACTGTCAAATTTGACAGTTTTTGAGAAAAAGTTTCACATTTTGTCATAGTTAAATAGAAATTGTCATTGTTAAGTATTTTTGACCAAAAGTGTCATAGTTGATGTATTTTGACAGTTTATGTAAAAATCTCGAAATTTGACTTTTTTAACAAAAATGTTTACTTGGAATAGCTATACAGCTGTATAAGATGACATGACCAAGTGCAAATTGACAAATTTTATCAAAACTATCATTTTGATAGTTTTTGAGATTTATATTGAAATAAAGTTATTTTTGAGTATAAGATGATATGATCAAGTGCAATTAAAGTGATTGGGGCAAAATTGAAAATATTGACAGTTTTTTTTTTTTTGCCAAATTGGTTCGTGCTTAGAAAATAGTCTTATTATTTTATGAGATGACATGGCCAAGTGCAAATTGACAGATTTTGACAAAATTATCATTTTGACAGATTTTGTTCTAAAATGTCATTTTGACAGATTTTGACCCAAAATGTCATTTTGACAGTTTTTGACACTAATTGACATTTTGACAGTTTTTGACACTAATTGACATTTTGACAGTTTTTAACCCAAAATGTCAATTTGACAGTTTTTGACCCAAAAAGACATTTTGACAGTTTTTGACACAAAATGACATTTTGACAGATTTTGACACAAAATGACATTTTGACAGTTTTTGACACCTAATGATTTTTTGACAGGTTTTAACCCAAAATGTCATTTTGACAGTTTTTGACACAAAATGACATTTTGACAGTTTTTGACCCAAAATGTCATTTTGACCGTTTTTGACCCAAAATGACATTTTGACAGTTTTTGACACAAAATGACATTTTTACAGTTTTTGACACAAAATGACATTTTGACAGTTTTTGACCCAAAATGTCATTTTGACAGTTTTTGACACAAAATGACATTTTGACAGTTTTTGACCCAAAATGACATTTTGACAGTTTTTGACACAAAATGACATTTTGACAGTTTTTGACATAAAATGACATTTTGACAGTTTTTGACCCACAATGACATTTTGACAGTTTTTGACACTAAATGACATTTTGAGGTTTTGACACAAAATGACATTTTGACAGTTTTTGACCAAAAATGACATTTTGACAGTTTTTGACCAAAAATGTCATTTTGACAGTTTTTGACACAAAATGACATTTTGACAGATATTGACTGACAATGACACTTTGACATGCTGACAATCTGACATTCTGACATACTGACAGTTTCACAGTAAACTCGGTTATGGTAAAAATTTCAAAACTATTTTACACAAAAAGTAAGCATCACACGTTTACAGAAATAACTTTAATACTATTTTTTAGGGACTATAAGTACTATACAAACAAAAAACTATGGAAAAGTTGGCTAGGAAAAATTTCAATTTTGCAATGATAATTACGTCGATTACGTCGATCGCGGTGCTCCCGCGTTACCGTTATAGGGTTAATTCTCGGTAGATTTTGTTCAAATTTGGTATAGGGGCTTTTTTTGACCTTATCTTTCTATAGTATTTCGCGCTTGCTCAGAATCGCCCTGGGTCTGGGACCTCCCATACATTTTTTTTGAAAATTTTCAGTTTTTTGTTTTTTGCGAAAAATGTATTATATTTAGGCACTTGGTTTCCTAGCTACCCCAAAATTTCTCTAATTTTGCATCGAATGACACTTTTTTCAAGAAAATCGGTTAATAAATAAAGATTTTAGACCCGGGTTAGATTATTTTCGCAAATTTTTTTGAAAAAAAAAGTTGTCCAAAAATTCTGAAAAAAATTCTATCTATACATTTGCTTAAATTTCGATATTACTAATGTAATATCTGACTGCCCGAATCTGAAGTCCATTTTGCTCTATCTCTTACCGTTTCCGAGATATAGCGTCCTAAATTTGCGAGATTTTATAAAACATTGCTATTCCTGTTTATGCGGCGTCGATGAATTATTTGTATGGAAATAGTAAAATCCGACTCACACTTAACCCTTTTTTCATAGAAATTCGATTTTACGTAATTATGGGTGAGTTTATAGAGTTTGTATGTTCATATTTGGTATATAGTGACATGGCATTTTTGACACAAAATGACATTTTGACAGTTTTCGACACAAAATGACATTTTGACAGTTTTTAACCCAAAATGTCATTTTGACAGTTTTTGACACAAAATGACATTTTGACAGTTTTAGACCCAAAATGTCATTTTGACAGTTTTTGACACAAAATGACATTTTGAAAGTTTTTGAGACAATGACATTTTGACAGTTTTTGACCCAAAATGTAATTTTGACACAAAATGACATTTTGACAGTTTTTGACACAAAATGACATTTTGAAAGTTTTTGACACAAAATGACATTTTGACAGTTTTTGACCCAAAATGACATTTTGACAGTTTTTGACACAAAATGTAATTTTGACAGTTTTTGACACAAAATGACATTTTGACAGTTTTTGACAAAAAATGACATTTTGACAGTTTTTGACACAAAATGACATTTTGTCAGTTTTTGACCCAAAATGACATTTTGACAGTTTTTGACACAAAATGTCATTTTGACAGTTTTTTGACACAAAATGTCATTTTGACAGTTTTTGACCCAAAATGACATATTGACAGTTTTTGACACAAAATGACATTTTGACAGTTTTTGACACAAAATGACATTTTGACAGTTTTTGACACAAAATGACATTTTGACAGTTTTTGACACAAAATGACATTTTGACAGTTTGTGACACAAAAATGACATTTTGACAATCTGACATTCTGACATTCTGACAGTTTCACAGTTAGGTTAGGTTAGGTTAGGTTAGGTTACTGACATTTTGACATTTTGACATTTAGGTTAGGTTAGGTTAGGTTAGGTTAGGTTAGGTTAGGTTAGGTTAGGTTAGGTTAGGTTAGGTTAGGTTAGGTTAGGTTAGGTTAGGTTAGGTTAGGTTAGGTTAGGTTAGGTTAGGTTAGGTTAGGTTAGGTTAGGTTAGGTTAGGTTAGGTTAGGTTAGGTTAGGTTAGGTTAGGTTAGGTTAGGTTAGGTTAGGTTAGGTTAGGTTAGGTTAGGTTAGGTTAGGTTAGGTTAGGTTAGGTTAGGTTAGGTTAGGTTAGGTTAGGTTAGGTTAGGTTAGGTTAGGTTAGGTTAGGTTAGGTTAGGTTAGGTTAGGTTAGGTTAGGTTAGGTTAGGTTAGGTTAGGTTAGGTTAGGTTAGGTTAGGTTAGGTTAGGTTAGGTTAGGTTAGGTTAGGTTAGGTTAGGTTAGGTTAGGTTAGGTTAGGTTAGGTTAGGTTAGGTTAGGTTAGGTTAGGTTAGGTTAGGTTAGGTTAGGTTAGGTTAGGTTAGGTTAGGTTAGGTTAGGTTAGGTTAGGTTAGGTTAGGTTAGGTTAGGTTAGGTTAGGTTAGGTTAGGTTAGGTTAGGTTAGGTTAGGTTAGGTTAGGTTAGGTTAGGTTAGGTTAGGTTAGGTTAGGTTAGGTTAGGTTAGGTTAGGTTAGGTTAGGTTAGGTTAGGTTAGGTTAGGTTAGGTTAGGTTAGGTTAGGTTAGGTTAGGTTAGGTTAGGTTAGGTTAGGTTAGGTTAGGTTAGGTTAGGTTAGGTTAGGTTAGGTTTTTTTTTTTTTTTTTTTTTAAAGGTTTTCCAGTGTCTGGTGAAGACACAGGGCCCTCGCTATTGATACGGGCGACCCTGTGTCCGCGGTGACATATGCGATAGGTTTTTGTGGTTGTCAATTATCAGATTTGTCATCGCTATTTTAAGAAATAGCGATGCTCGATATAAAAATCCGATTTTGATTTTGTGGTTGTACTTGTGGGCATATGGTCCCCGCAGAGATACGGGCGGCCATATGTCCGTCGGTGTGGTTTAGATATGACAGTTAATTATATAAAAGTATATTTTTCCGGAATATAACAGAATTACTTTATTAAGTTTATAAAATTATAATATTATGAATTTACGAATATGAAGTAATGTGATAATAATTTAATTTAATTTACTATATTTTTATTTGTTGAGACGCCATGTGTTATTTTAATCGTATGATATTCTGCTTTCAATATTAGATTTCGCTGAAGCGAGACGGGGACAGATGTGGTTTATTGCCGTGTGATTGGTATCGTGTTGGGTTTTGAATTTTAAATTGTGATTGTGGCAGTTATAGCATTTGGGTATTATGTTACGGTTGGGGCAAGATTTGTACGTGTGTGTTTGGTCGGCGCAGTGGGAACATGGTTTTATAGCTGATTTGCAGTGGACACGTGTGTGCCCAAACTGCAGGCAGCTGAGACATTGTTTAAATGGCGAGTGCTCACTCGCGTGTACGCGTTGGTGTTCGATGTTGAGCCTTTGTTGTTCCATGATAACTCGCCATGTTAAAGGTGGGCACTTGAAAACCGCGTTGTAAAGGTTTGGGTTGCGGTTGTTTGTGACGAAACACAGCTCAAGCCTGTTGTCGTCGTTCAGGGTTGCTCTCACCGATGGGTTCTGGGAGGATATTATTCCGACAAGTTCATCCTTTAGGGTATCCTTGTATATACCCTTCAGAATGACCATCGGCGAGAGGGTCCTGGCAGGCTCAGCTTTGATGGTGGTCTTATTAAGCCTGAGCAGCGTTTCGTCACGTTGGTGTTTGTTTTCAAATTCGATGCGTATTTTTGTAGTCGTGAGGGGTTTTAATTTGGTTGGTGCAAAGTTTTCATTTTTAAAAGATATTTGTTGTCTGAAGGTGCCCAATGCCTCAGTCGTTGTTTTGGCTGAATCAACCGTCGCAACAAGTGCGGGGTTGTTTCTGGGCTTAGCTGGAGTTTTGCGGAGCTGCTCGCTGTAGGTAGGGCGTCTGGACTCCTCAATGCAACCAGATTCCTTTTCGCTGATTGCTGTCTTGACCAGTTCGCTGAGGGCTCTTTGCTCCTCCCGAATCTGGTCAAGTTCCGCCTGGACAGTAGCCACGACGTTCCTTGCTTCCTCCTGCAAATTGTCGTCAGGGTCGGTTTGAACTCCTTTCGACGACTGATCTGTAGGGGTGGGAGTTTGTAACAGGATGTTACGAATTTGTGTACGCATCTGTGTAGCGTAACTGTCGAAGATGGATGCAATATTTTTAGCCGAGGTCTTGATTTCACGCTTATTTTCTATTGTAACGCTTCTATGGGTTTTTGTGGTTTCAAGATTATCCAGTATGTTTTTAGTTTCGAATCCAATGTCGCCGGCGAGTTCCTCGAGCAACTCTAAAACTGGATGTAAGTTTGCATCGCGAACTGGCGATGGTACTTGTTCGCGCCGGGCAGGTGTCTCCGGCGGTGAGAAATATAGGTTGTCGAGGTCCTCCAAATTTACATCCAAACTTTCCAAACTCATTTTTAATCTTTAATTCTAGCAGTGATATTTAGGACAAAATTGGAATGAGGGTTGATAGGGATAATTTTTCTAAACTATAGAAATCAATAATAATCTAAATAGGATAAATAGGACAGAAGAAATGAATTTTTGAAGTTTGAAGATTTTAAAGATGTAGAAGAAAGAGTACGAAAAATTGAAATTATTAGGTAACAAGACGTTGCTAAGGAAAATCAGATATAAGGAAAGATAGAGCTTATGAAGCCCTATTAGGAAATGTAATCAGGTAAAATATAGGATGGACCAGATTGAAGATATAAATTTTGAAGCTAAATTTTTAAAGGGCCGAAAAGTGAATTTTGAAAATTTTGAAAGAAAAAGATATCCAAATGTACAGAAACTATTAAAAACTAAGAAGAAACAATTAAAAGGAACCGATAGACACCAAAAAGAAGAAGATCGGACAAATAGGCGAAGAGATATGAATTTTTAAAGATTGAAGATTTTTGAAGATAGTCTGAAAAAGAGGAAAATGGGAATATCTCCGGAACTAGAAGAGTCCCGGAGGTCGGGATAGTCTCAAATGAAAGAGCAAAATTAGGAGAGCATATATTCCGAAAATGGGGTAAATAGGGGTATGTTAGGGGTATTTGCGAAAGCTTGGGTTAGGTTAGGTTAGGTTAGGTTAGGTTAGGTTAGGTTAGGTTAGGTTAGGTTAGGTTAGGTTAGGTTAGGTTAGGTTAGGTTAGGTTAGGTTAGGTTAGGTTAGGTTAGGTTAGGTTAGGTTAGGTTAGGTTAGGTTAGGTTAGGTTAGGTTAGGTTAGGTTAGGTTAGGTTAGGTTAGGTTAGGTTAGGTTAGGTTAGGTTAGGTTAGGTTAGGTTAGGTTAGGTTAGGTTAGGTTAGGTTAGGTTAGGTTAGGTTAGGTTAGGTTAGGTTAGGTTAGGTTAGGTTAGGTTAGGTTAGGTTAGGTTAGGTTAGGTTAGGTTAGGTTAGGTTAGGTTAGGTTAGGTTAGGTTAGGTTAGGTTAGGTTAGGTTAGGTTAGGTTAGGTTAGGTTAGGTTAGGTTAGGTTAGGTTAGGTTAGGTTAGGTTAGGTTAGGTTAGGTTAGGTTAGGTTAGGTTAGGTTAGGTTAGGTTAGGTTAGGTTAGGTTAGGTTAGGTTAGGTTAGGTTAGGTTAGGTTAGGTTAGGTTAGGTTAGGTTAGGTTAGGTTAGGTTAGGTTAGGTTAGGTTAGGTTAGGTTAGGTTAGGTTAGGTTAGGTTAGGTTAGGTTAGGTTAGGTTAGGTTAGGTTAGGTTAGGTTAGGTTAGGTTAGGTTAGGTTAGGTTAGGTTAGGTTAGGTTAGGTTAGGTTAGGTTAGGTTAGGTTAGGTTAGGTTAGGTTAGGTTAGGTTAGGTTAGGTTAGGTTAGGTTAGGTTAGGTTAGGTTAGGTTAGGTTAGGTTAGGTTAGGTTAGGTTAGGTTAGGTTAGGTTAGGTTAGGTTAGGTTAGGTTAGGTTAGGTTAGGTTAGGTTAGGTTAGGTTAGGTTAGGTTAGGTTAGGTTAGGTTAGGTTAGGTTAGGTTAGGTTAGGTTAGGTTAGGTTAGGTTAGGTTAGGTTAGGTTTTTTTTTTTTTTTTTTTTTTAAAGGTTTTCCAGTGTCTGGTGAAGACACAGGGCCCTCGCTAGAGATACGGGCGACCCTGTGTCCGCGGTGACATATGCGATAGGTTTTTGTGGTTGATAATTATCAGATTTGTCATCGCTATTTTAAGAAATAGCGATGCTCGATATAAAAATCCGATTTTGATTTTGTGGTTGTACTTGTGGGCATATGGTCCCCGCAGAGATACGGGCGGCCATATGTCCGTCGGTGTGGTTTAGATATGACAGTTAATTATATAAAAGTATATTTTTCCGGAATATAACAGAATTACTTTATTAAGTTTATAAAATTATAATATTATGAATTTACGAATATGAAGTAATGTGATAATAATTTAATTTAATTTACTATATTTTTATTTGTTGAGACGCCATGTGTTATTTTAATCGTATGATATTCTGCTTTCAATATTAGATTTCGCTGAAGCGAGACGGGGACAGATGTGGTTTATTGCCGTGTGATTGGTATCGTGTTGGGTTTTGAATTTTAAATTGTGATTGTGGCAGTTATAGCATTTGGGTATTATGTTACGGTTGGGGCAAGATTTGTACGTGTGTGTTTGGTCGGCGCAGTGGGAACATGGTTTTATAGCTGATTTGCAGTGGACACGTGTGTGCCCAAACTGCAGGCAGCTGAGACATTGTTTAAATGGCGAGTGCTCACTCGCGTGTACGCGTTGGTGTTCGATGTTGAGCCTTTGTTGTTCCATGATAACTCGCCATGTTAAAGGTGGGCACTTGAAAACCGCGTTGTAAAGGTTTGGGTTGCGGTTGTTTGTGACGAAACACAGCTCAAGCCTGTTGTCGTCGTTCAGGGTTGCTCTCACCGATGGGTTCTGGGAGGATATTATTCCGACAAGTTCATCCTTTAGGGTATCCTTGTATATACCCTTCAGAATGACCATCGGCGAGAGGGTCCTGGCAGGCTCAGCTTTGATGGTGGTCTTATTAAGCCTGAGCAGCGTTTCGTCACGTTGGTGTTTATTTTCAAATTCGATTCTTATTTTTGTAGTCGTGAGGGGTTTTAATTTGGTTGGTGCGAAGTTTTGATTTTTAAAAGATATTTGTTGTCTGAAGGTGCCCAATGCCTCAGTCGTTGATTTGGCTGTATCAACCGTCGCAACAAGTGCGGGGTTGTTTCTGGGCTTAGCTGGAGTTTTGCGGAGCTGCTCGCTGTAGGTAGGGCGTCTGGACTCCTCAATGCAACCAGATTCCTTTTCGCTGATTGCTGTCTTGACCAGTTCGCTGAGGGCTCTTTGCTCCTCCCGAATCTGGTCAAGTTCCGCCTGGACAGTAGCCACGACGTTCCTTGCTTCCTCCTGCAAATTGTCGTCAGGGTCGGTTTGAACTCCTTTCGACGACTGATCTGTAGGGGTGGGAGTTTGTAACAGGATGTTACGAATTTGTGTACGCATCTGTGTAGCGTAACTGTCGAAGATGGATGCAATATTTTTAGCCGAGGTCTTGATTTCACGCTTATTTTCTATTGTAACGCTTCTATGGGTTTTTGTGGTTTCAAGATTATCCAGTATGTTTTTAGTTTCGAATCCAATGTCGCCGGCGAGTTCCTCGAGCAACTCTAAAACTGGATGTAAGTTTGCATCGCGAACTGGCGATGGTACTTGTTCGCGCCGGGCAGGTGTCTCCGGCGGTGAGAAATATAGGTTGTCGAGGTCCTCCAAATTTACATCCAAACTTTCCAAACTCATTTTTAATCTTTAATTCTAGCAGTGATATTTAGGACAAAATTGGAATGAGGGTTGATAGGGATAATTTTTCTAAACTATAGAAATCAATAATAATCTAAATAGGATAAATAGGACAGAAGAAATGAATTTTTGAAGTTTGAAGATTTTAAAGATGTAGAAGAAAGAGTACGAAAAATTGAAATTATTAGGTAACAAGACGTTGCTAAGGAAAATCAGATATAAGGAAAGATAGAGCTTATGAAGCCCTATTAGGAAATGTAATCAGGTAAAATATAGGATGGACCAGATTGAAGATATAAATTTTGAAGCTAAATTTTTAAAGGGCCGAAAAGTGAATTTTGAAAATTTTGAAAGAAAAAGATATCCAAATGTACAGAAACTATTAAAAACTAAGAAGAAACAATTAAAAGGAACCGATAGACACCAAAAAGAAGAAGATCGGACAAATAGGCGAAGAGATATGAATTTTTAAAGATTGAAGATTTTTGAAGATAGTCTGAAAAAGAGGAAAATGGGAATATCTCCGGAACTAGAAGAGTCCCGGAGGTCGGGATAGTCTCAAATGAAAGAGCAAAATTAGGAGAGCATATATTCCGAAAATGGGGTAAATAGGGGTATGTTAGGGGTATTTGCGAAAGCTTGGGTTAGGTTAGGTTAGGTTAGGTTAGGTTAGGTTAGGTTAGGTTAGGTTAGGTTAGGTTAGGTTAGGTTAGGTTAGGTTAGGTTAGGTTAGGTTAGGTTAGGTTAGGTTAGGTTAGGTTAGGTTAGGTTAGGTTAGGTTAGGTTAGGTTAGGTTAGGTTAGGTTAGGTTAGGTTAGGTTAGGTTAGGTTAGGTTAGGTTAGGTTAGGTTAGGTTAGGTTAGGTTAGGTTAGGTTAGGTTAGGTTAGGTTAGGTTAGGTTAGGTTAGGTTAGGTTAGGTTAGGTTAGGTTAGGTTAGGTTAGGTTAGGTTAGGTTAGGTTAGGTTAGGTTAGGTTAGGTTAGGTTAGGTTAGGTTAGGTTAGGTTAGGTTAGGTTAGGTTAGGTTAGGTTAGGTTAGGTTAGGTTAGGTTAGGTTAGGTTAGGTTAGGTTAGGTTAGGTTAGGTTAGGTTAGGTTAGGTTAGGTTAGGTTAGGTTAGGTTAGGTTAGGTTAGGTTAGGTTAGGTTAGGTTAGGTTAGGTTAGGTTAGGTTAGGTTAGGTTAGGTTAGGTTAGGTTAGGTTAGGTTAGGTTAGGTTAGGTTAGGTTAGGTTAGGTTAGGTTAGGTTAGGTTAGGTTAGGTTAGGTTAGGTTAGGTTAGGTTAGGTTAGGTTAGGTTAGGTTAGGTTAGGTTAGGTTAGGTTAGGTTAGGTTAGGTTAGGTTAGGTTAGGTTAGGTTAGGTTAGGTTAGGTTAGGTTAGGTTAGGTTAGGTTAGGTTAGGTTAGGTTTTTTTTTTTTTTTTTTTAAAGGTTTTTAGTGTCAGTTGTAGACACAGGGCCCTCGCTATTGATACGGGCGACCCTGTGCCCGTGGTGACGTTTGTGACAAGTTTGGTGTGGTTTATGCGATGCCGGGTCCGGCATCACCATCAGTCAGAAAGCAATGGTGATGCTCGAGTTGAAGACCCGGCGTTGTTGTCATGATTTTAATTGGACCCATGGTCCCCGCGTTGTTAAATACGGGCGGCCATGGGCCCAGGTTGAGTTTTGTGAAGTTGGTTTATTAAGATAAGAAGTTTTATTTGTAAGAAGTGAGGTTGATTAATGGCATTGAAGATAAGGGTTTGGTCTTTTAGTTGAGAGTTTATGTTTGTTTTTTACGATGGGGGTTTGATTTGTTAGTTATGGTTGAAAATACGAATAGGACCGCAGTAGATGTTATTAATGATACACGACGGACGCTGCTGCCCATCCGTCGGCCCTCCCTTAGTCGCCTTTTACGACACCCACGGGACGAGATGGGGTGGTGCTATTCTATATGCCGGCACCACACGGCGAATTAGAGATGATGGGGTTTGAGTTTTTTGTTGGTTGGTTATGCGTGATAGGACCGCAGTAGGTTTTGATAAAATTCTCGACGGACGCTGCTGCCCATCCGTCGATGTTCCCTTAGTCGGCTTTTACGACACCCACGGGACGAGATGGGGTGGTGCTATTCTATACGCCGGCACCACACGGCGGGTTAGGTTAGGTTAGGTTAGGTTAGGTTAGGTTAGGTTAGGTTAGGTTAGGTTAGGTTAGGTTAGGTTAGGTTAGGTTAGGTTAGGTTAGGTTAGGTTAGGTTAGGTTAGGTTAGGTTAGGTTAGGTTAGGTTAGGTTAGGTTAGGTTAGGTTAGGTTAGGTTAGGTTAGGTTAGGTTAGGTTAGGTTAGGTTAGGTTAGGTTAGGTTAGGTTAGGTTAGGTTAGGTTAGGTTAGGTTAGGTTAGGTTAGGTTAGGTTAGGTTAGGTTAGGTTAGGTTAGGTTAGGTTAGGTTAGGTTAGGTTAGGTTAGGTTAGGTTAGGTTAGGTTAGGTTTTTTTTTTTTTTTTTTGGAGTGTTGCAAATAGCTTGTTGCTATCTGCTTCTTTAATCCCCGGACATTTATCCGAGACTTTATCTGCAGTATTTTGGTTTACTTTATTTAATATTGTTATTTTAATTATTTTGTTTTATGCTTTATTATTTACTTTTATTTTGGTTTACAATTTTTTATCTCTTTTATGAATGTATTTGCTTATATGAATTAATTTTGGTTTATTAGATGAATTACATTTTTATATTACTATTTTGTTTTTGCCCACGGAGCAGTACTTCCATTTTGTGCGCATACTTTTCTCATTATTGTTCTGCAGTATTTTGTAAAGGTTTCGTTTGTTGATTTGCCAACTAGTAGTATGTGGAAGTTCTTTTTTTCAATTTTTTCTTTTATTTTAAATTCTGTGTCAAATCTATATTGGTCAAACCGTGGGCATTCTGTTAGTATATGTTCTATATTTTCAATCTTTTCAGGATCACAGGGACATGACGGATCATCCTTTAATTTAAAGCGGTGCAGATAGTATGCTGTTCCGCCATGCCCTGTAATCACTTGCGTGAGAAGATTGTCAGGTGTATGACCTGTTGCGTATCTGTATGCTGTTAGGGCATCAGGGAGGAAGTCCGCGATTTGCTTATTTTCTGTTAGTTTAATGTACATCTTGCACCATGTATGCAGAGTTTCCTCCCTGATTCTCTTTTTAGCATATGAGCCCGGGAACAGGTCATACACTGCTCTGGTCTTTTTCCGTAGTGCTGCATACTTGGCCAGTTCGTCGGCTCTTTCATTGCCTTCAATTCCGCAATGCGATCTTAGCCAAAAGAGACGAACAGTTTTTCCCTTTTGTAGCAGCCTATTGATGATTTTACGGATCTCAAAGACGAGTGGGTGAAGGCAGGTTATATTTGAGATGGCTTGTAGTGACGACATGCTGTCACTTAAAATATTTATATTATTATCCGCTAGCTTTTCTGCTAACTCACCCGCCTTTGAGATCGCTAGGAGTTCGGCTTGATAAACGCTGCAATAATCCTCTAGCCGAAACGTGGATTGCTTGACTTCTTGGTCATCTCTCCAAGCCGTTATTGCTGCCCCGACTTTACCTTCTATCTTACTTCCGTCCGTAAAAATACGAAGCCCGTGTATTTGATGGTTTGCTACCGTTTCCTCCGACAGGTCTTCAACCTTTTCGAATGTAAACGGAATAAGTTTTGCCGGGTGTGGAGTATTTAAGTGTGGTACACGGGCCTCGTATTCCCTGTCCGGAAGATTAGGTAGAGGTCTTCCATGTTTCACTTCGTATAGACGTGCAGCTTCTATCACACGTAAGTCTAGAGGAAGCAGACCAGCTATCGCCAGGGCAGGTGGAAGTGCGATAGTACGGTATGCTCGGCAAATGCGACGTGCAAATCCTCGTTGAACTCCTCTAAGCTTTTTTATTATTTCAATCTTGTGTGCTGCCGGTGCCCACACGCTAGCTGCATAAAGTGTTATCGGCTCTACTACTGCGCGATATATGGTTTTTTGTATGTTTGGGTTTAGTCCCCAAGTTACTCTTGCTGCTCTCTCCAGTCTTTGATAGAAAGTTATTAGTTTTTGGCATAGTAGAGTAACATGGTTTTCAAATGTAAGCCCATCATCCAATTGTATGCCGAGCAATCTGAAGTCCTTGACAATAGGTATAATAATATTGTTCATTTTTATTGCAGGTTTTTTATCTATATGTTTTCTCGTAAAGACCATAGCGTTCGTCTTCGCCGGTGAGAAGTTTAGTTTGTTTTCTTTACCCCACTTATATACCCAGTTAAGAGCTTCTTCTGAGCGTGTAATTAATTCTGTCATCTTCTCCCCGGCGATGACCAGCACTATGTCGTCTGCAAAGGCTTGGCAGTGTATTTTTCCATTTTCTGTAAAGTGTTTGATGAGTGGGTCTAGGAGAATGTTCCACAGGGCTGGGCCGGCTATTGAACCCTGTACACATCCTCTAGTTGGGGTTTTTTGTACTAATTCACCTGCGTATCTAATTTTTACTGTTCTGTGGTCAAGATATGAATTTAGTATATTTAAAAGGTTGCCCGGACATTTACGTTCAGCTATTTCAGTTTTGATTTTTGGCCACCAAGCATTATCAAAGGCTCCCTCTACGTCCAGTGAAACAAGTATCGCAATTCTTTTCTCTTTAATATGGTGTCTAAGTATTTTCACTAGATCGTAGAGGGAGTCCTCCGTGCTTTTTTGGGGCATAAAGCCGTACTGGTGTGGGTCCAGTGTCTTATGGAGATGCCACTTAACCCTAGTGATCCACATCTTTTCAAATATCTTTCCCAGGACAGGAAGGAGCCCGATTGGCCTGTATGACCTTGGTAATGTTGGGTCTTTATTTGGTTTCCTAAGTATGACAACCGTGGCTTCCTTCCATATCCTGGGGAAGATACCCAGTTCTAGGCATTTGTTCAGTAGTGCCAGGAAGACTCCTCCATCATTTAATACTGCTTGAGCGCAAATATCGGCCGTGAGTCCGTCTTCACCTGGCGACTTTTTTGGTGAAAAACTCATTGCTACCTGACGGAGTTCGTGGCTGGTAAGAGGTGGATCGTCTGGCGCTAAAGCTTGTTGCGAGTCTGCTTTGTGTCTAATAGCAAGATGTTCAGGGGTGTCTTGATTTGGGTTGTCATTTGGGAACAGAGTATCCGCTAGAAGATGGGCAGATCCAAGCGCTGTTTGTACTGTACCCGTGTGGTCTTTTAACAGAATGTCTGGTCGTCGTGGTTCTACTTTCCGGAGCGTTTTGTAAATTCCGTCCCAAAGATTGTCTCTTTCCGCTGTTGTACAGAACTTCTTCCAGCTTTCTGTCTGTGCTGCATTTGCAATATTAAGGAATTCTTCTCTTGCTGCAAGATATTCAGCTACAACACTTTCTCTTCGTTGCTGGGCAGCACAGCGAATACGCCTTTTGCAGGTCATCATGTGATCCCGTTTTTTTCTCACTTCTTCCGTCCACCAGGGTGGTTTATGTTTATATTTGGAATGTCCTCGTCGAGGTATGGTGGCGTCACATGCCTCCACTATCGCTTCTGAGTATATCTTCACTGCCTCTTCTGTCTCTTCCGCTGTGTTTATCAATAGTGTTTCCGCATTTCCTAGTCCATTTATTTCAAGCTGGCGCTTCAAGGCTTCATCAAATTCACTCCAATCTGCCTTGGCAGTATTATAAATACGGGTTGTAGTTGGTGGTGGGAAAGCAGGCATAACAGCACTTATGGTCATAATAATTGCATTGTGATCAGAGGAAGTGAGATTCTGCATGACTTTCCATTCTGTAACTCGGCGTACAATTGGAATAGTACAGACTGTTACGTCTACCCTACTTTCGTATACATGATCTCCTCTACAGACTTGGAAAGTAGGCTCTGTACCTTCATTTAGTATCTGAAGGTCCAGCTCGTGAAACAATGATATCAACTGTTCGCCTCTATCATCGCTTCTCGAACTGCCCCACCACACACTCCAGGCATTAAAGTCACCTCCCAATAGTAGATTTGGTGTCTCTTGCAGCAGTGCAGCTGCCACTCGTCGCAGCTCTACAAGTAGTGGTTCAATAGGATTATTTGGCTCAAAATAAGCTGAAATTATTGCATATTTCCCTTCCGGTGAACCTACTACTGCAGCCGCGACGTTTGGCGTCTGCAGATTGGGGTTTATTTCAACCGTTAATCTGGAATCAGTTATCACTATTGCAGCTTTATTGGGTGTGTCTCTAGTTGCTCCACTCGCCTGTACGATTTTGGCGTTTTGAAGAGGGGCAAGTTCGCCTGTCGCACCCACGTAAGGTTCTTGCAGTAGTAAGATTGGTGTTTTATAGATGCCTGCCTTTATGAAGATCTCTGTAGTTGCCAGTTTCGCTCGCTGTAAATTGGCTTGCATTACTTTCGCCGGGACGCCCTTAACAATAAGCAACGCGGGATCTTGCTAGTACATCCCATCGGCGACGAACTGGGCAAGCAGAGTCTAGAGCTGTGTGTGTACATTCATTTGATGGTTTTTTGTCACGTCTGCAGTTAATGCAATTCGGCGCCTCTCCTCTTGCCGCGCGGTCGCATTGCGTACGGAGATGTTCACCACCACAGTGGCCACATAGTGGTTTTGGGACCTCGCAAAGGCGTTTCGTGTGCCCGTACTGCAAGCAGCATGAGCACTGTACCAGAGGAGAGCGATCATGCACTGGTCTGCGTTGCATGCCTATGTAGACGTGACCCACTTGGGTCAGTGCTTGCCACAACTTTGGAGACACTTCCAACACTACATGGCATTCCAATTCATTTCTTGCTTTACGACGGAAACGCACTTTTGCTGTTTCTTTTGCCATGTCCAGCATGCTAGTCACTTGCTTGTTTTGTTTTTTAATAGACTCGATAATGTCCTCATCGCTCTGATATGCCATTAGGCCCGTAATTTCGATGAGGGGATTACGACTTGCTGGTTCCTCAACAGTTAGTTCGCCGGCTCGGAGACGTTCAGCCAAGCGTTTTGCGTCCTCGGGGTGAGCGCATCCCAACACGACTTTGGCATTTCGAGCCTTACGACATTGGTCGATATTTAGACCCTCCTCACGAGCATTTATCACTCCCTCTATTTTCTTAATAACTTGATCCGCTGTATCTATGGGATTAATGCTCGATACGAGTAGGGTCTTAGTTGGTCGGGGTGGTTGGGGCTTAGTTACAATACCAATGCTGGCCCGCGCTGCCGCCGCGTAAGAAGTGAACTCCTTTCGAAGCTCTCCTATTTGGGCGTTAAGCTTGTTCACCTCTTCCGCAGGTGGAGGCGTCGGGTTGGCGTGTTTCATTGTTTTTAGTTCAATGACCTCTTTTTTAAGCTCTTTTGCTATCGCCTCTGCACCAACAACATGGGTACGGTTTTCTTCAATCATTTTTTGTTGCATCTGGTTTATTTTGCCTTTTAATTCCTCCATTTCTTTTTGCAGACCGGTTATAGGTGTTCGCACTTCATTTGCAAGAATCCGCTCCATTTCTCTATTCTGCGTCTCGGTCATTTCTTGCTTATGCAGTGCGAAGGGAATTGGGGACTTTGGGGCAGATGTGGATGCTTCAGACAGCCTTCTGCTATATTGTATCGTCTCACGGGCCAGCTCGTGGACGATTTCAGGTGTTTTTGGGAGAACCTCTGGTAATGATTTTGTCATTTCTGACAGCCGGTCCATTAGTGCTATAATTGCCCGCTTGTTTGGGGCGGTGAGGCTCTTCCCTTCATTCAGAAGATTGCGAGTAAGAGTCGCAATTTTTCCTGTTGCATCCACATATGATTCCACATTTTTTATGCTTATATTTTTTATTTCTGAGACTTTGGGATGTTCTTTGTCTCTCTCTGCCTGTGACAGTTTTTGTTTTTTGGGGGCTTTTTTTGGGGAATCGGGACTGATCATAAAAGCTACTGGGGCTTTTGCTCGTTTGTTCGTCCCACTTGCCGGCTCTATCGCAGGCTCCAGGGTGAAAGTAGAGTTATTCTCTGTGTCGGAGTGCATAGGCAGGTCCTGCGATTCGGTATTTTCCGGGTTTTGGGGCTCAATCGCGATATCCATATTGAAATCTTGCTGGTTTTGTTGTTTTTTGGGTGTATTTGGTGGGGTGCGGAAGACTCCAGCCATTTTAGTACAAATATAATTTCACAATTAGATAAGACGATTTTAGTTTTAATAAAATTTATTAATTTGGGATTTTACTAAAAACGGTATAACTTAGATGAAAATTTTTTATATCAAAAAGATGCAGGTTAATTAAATGGATTAAACGAAGCTAAAATGAAAAATATCTGTTGGCTAGTTCTTGAAAATTTTGAAAAATACGAAATAATTTAAATTTTTTTAGAGATTTTAAAAAGTTTTGTATGAAAAAATATCCGATTGAAATGATGTTTAGATGTCAAAATATAGAGCTAACTGGACTGAATCTACTAGTGAAGAGACAAGGAAAAAATATTGAAAAATGACAGAGTTATGAATTTTTGAAGACAGAATTTTTTTGAAAAAACAGAAAAAATTGAATTTCTCCGCAACCAGAAGGGTCACGGAGGTAAGAATAGTATCAAAAGATTCGGCTTAATTAATACTACTTATATACCAAAAATGAACGAAATCGGGTTATATTAGGTCACTTTAAAATCGATGGGTTAGGTTAGGTTAGGTTAGGTTAGGTTAGGTTAGGTTAGGTTAGGTTAGGTTAGGTTAGGTTAGGTTAGGTTAGGTTAGGTTAGGTTAGGTTAGGTTAGGTTAGGTTAGGTTAGGTTAGGTTAGGTTAGGTTAGGTTAGGTTAGGTTAGGTTAGGTTAGGTTAGGTTAGGTTAGGTTAGGTTAGGTTAGGTTAGGTTAGGTTAGGTTAGGTTAGGTTAGGTTAGGTTAGGTTAGGTTAGGTTAGGTTAGGTTAGGTTAGGTTAGGTTAGGTTAGGTTAGGTTAGGTTAGGTTAGGTTAGGTTAGGTTAGGTTAGGTTAGGTTAGGTTAGGTTAGGTTAGGTTAGGTTAGGTTAGGTTAGGTTAGGTTAGGTTAGGTTAGGTTAGGTTAGGTTAGGTTAGGTTAGGTTAGGTTAGGTTAGGTTAGGTTAGGTTAGGTTAGGTTAGGTTAGGTTAGGTTAGGTTAGGTTAGGTTAGGTTAGGTTAGGTTAGGTTAGGTTAGGTTAGGTTAGGTTAGGTTAGGTTAGGTTAGGTTAGGTTAGGTTAGGTTAGGTTAGGTTAGGTTAGGTTAGGTTAGGTTAGGTTAGGTTAGGTTAGGTTAGGTTAGGTTAGGTTAGGTTAGGTTAGGTTAGGTTAGGTTAGGTTAGGTTAGGTTAGGTTAGGTTAGGTTAGGTTAGGTTAGGTTAGGTTAGGTTAGGTTAGGTTAGGTTAGGTTAGGTTAGGTTAGGTTAGGTTAGGTTAGGTTAGGTTAGGTTAGGTTAGGTTAGGTTAGGTTAGGTTAGGTTAGGTTAGGTTAGGTTAGGTTAGGTTAGGTTAGGTTAGGTTAGGTTAGGTTAGGTTAGGTTAGGTTAGGTTAGGTTAGGTTAGGTTAGGTTAGGTTAGGTTAGGTTAGGTTAGGTTAGGTTAGGTTAGGTTAGGTTAGGTTAGGTTAGGTTAGGTTAGGTTAGGTTAGGTTAGGTTAGGTTAGGTTAGGTTAGGTTAGGTTAGGTTAGGTTAGGTTAGGTTAGGTTAGGTTAGGTTAGGTTAGGTTAGGTTAGGTTAGGTTAGGTTAGGTTAGGTTAGGTTAGGTTAGGTTAGGTTAGGTTAGGTTAGGTTAGGTTAGGTTAGGTTAGGTTAGGTTAGGTTAGGTTAGGTTAGGTTAGGTTAGGTTAGGTTAGGTTAGGTTAGGTTAGGTTAGGTTAGGTTAGGTTAGGTTAGGTTAGGTTAGGTTAGGTTAGGTTAGGTTAGGTTAGGTTAGGTTAGGTTAGGTTAGGTTAGGTTAGGTTAGGTTAGGTTAGGTTAGGTTAGGTTAGGTTAGGTTAGGTTAGGTTAGGTTAGGTTAGGTTAGGTTAGGTTAGGTTAGGTTAGGTTAGGTTAGGTTAGGTTAGGTTAGGTTAGGTTAGGTTAGGTTAGGTTAGGTTAGGTTAGGTTAGGTTAGGTTAGGTTAGGTTAGGTTAGGTTAGGTTAGGTTAGGTTAGGTTAGGTTAGGTTAGGTTAGGTTAGGTTAGGTTAGGTTAGGTTAGGTTAGGTTAGGTTAGGTTAGGTTAGGTTAGGTTAGGTTAGGTTAGGTTAGGTTAGGTTAGGTTAGGTTAGGTTAGGTTAGGTTAGGTTAGGTTAGGTTAGGTTAGGTTAGGTTAGGTTAGGTTAGGTTAGGTTAGGTTAGGTTAGGTTAGGTTAGGTTAGGTTAGGTTAGGTTAGGTTAGGTTAGGTTAGGTTAGGTTAGGTTAGGTTAGGTTAGGTTAGGTTAGGTTAGGTTAGGTTATAGGGTTGATTCTCGGTAGATTTTGTTCAAATTTGGTACAGGGGCTTTTTTTGACCTTATCTTTCTATAGTATTTCGCGCTTGCTCAGAATCGCCCTGGGTCTGGGACCTCCCATACATTTTTTTTGTAAATTTTCAGTTTTTTGTTTTTTGCGAAAAATGTATTATATTTAGGCACTTGGTTTCCTAGCTACCCCAAAATTTCTCTAATTCTGCATCGAATGACACTTTTTTCAAGAAAATCGGTTAATAAATAAAGATTTTAGACCCGGGTTAGATTATTTTCGCACATTTTTTTGAAAAAAAAAGTTGTCCAAAAATTCTGAAAAAAATTCTATTTATACATTTGCTTAAATTCTGATATTACTAACGTAATATCTGACTAGTCGAATCTGAAGTCCATTTTGCTCTATCTCTTACCGTTTCCGAGATATAGCGTCCTAAATATGCGAAATTTCTTAAAACATTGCTATTCCTGTTTATGCGGCGTCGTTGAATTATTTGTATGGAAATAGTGAAATCCGACTCACACTTGACCCTTTTTTCATAGAATTTGGATTTTATGTAATTATGGGTGAGTTTTTAGAGTTTGTATGTTCATATTTGGTACATAGTGACATGGCATAGTCTATATTGACATGATCTGTCAAACTGTCAAATTTGACAGTTTTTGAGAAAAAGTTTCACATTTTGTCATAGTTAAATAGAAATTGTCATTGTTAAGTATTTTTGACCAAAAGTGTCATAGTTGATGTATTTTGACAGTTTATGTAAAAATCTCGAAATTTGACTTTTTTAACAAAAATGTTTACTTGGAATAGCTATACAGCTGTATAAGATGACATGACCAAGTGCAAATTGACAAATTTTATCAAAACTATCATTTTGATAGTTTTTGAGATTTATATTGAAATAAAGTTATTTTTGAGTATAAGATGATATGATCAAGTGCAATTAAAGTGATTGGGGCAAAATTGAAAATATTGAGTTTTTTTTTTTTGCCAAATTGGTTCGTGCTTAGAAAATAGTCTTATTATTTTATGAGATGACATGGCCAAGTGCAAATTGACAGATTTTGACAAAATTATCATTTTGACAGATTTTGTTCTAAAATGTCATTTTGACAGATTTTGACCCAAAATGTCATTTTGACAGTTTTTGACACTAATTGACATTTTGACAGTTTTTGACACTAATTGACATTTTGACAGTTTTTAACCCAAAATGTCAATTTGACAGTTTTTGACCCAAAAAGACATTTTGACAGTTTTTGACACAAAATGACATTTTGACAGATTTTGACACAAAATGACATTTTGACAGTTTTTGACACCTAATGATTTTTTGACAGGTTTTAACCCAAAATGTCATTTTGACAGTTTTTGACACAAAATGACATTTTGACAGTTTTTGACCCAAAATGTCATTTTGACCGTTTTTGACCCAAAATGACATTTTGACAGTTTTTGACACAAAATGACATTTTTACAGTTTTTGACACAAAATGACATTTTGACAGTTTTTGACCCAAAATGTCATTTTGACAGTTTTTGACACAAAATGACATTTTGACAGTTTTTGACCCAAAATGACATTTTGACAGTTTTTGACACAAAATGACATTTTGACAGTTTTTGACATAAAATGACATTTTGACAGTTTTTGACCCACAATGACATTTTGACAGTTTTTGACACTAAATGACATTTTGAGGTTTTGACACAAAATGACATTTTGACAGTTTTTGACCAAAAATGACATTTTGACAGTTTTTGACCAAAAATGTCATTTTGACAGTTTTTGACACAAAATGACATTTTGACAGATATTGACTGACAATGACACTTTGACATGCTGACAATCTGACATTCTGACATACTGACAGTTTCACAGTAAACTCGGTTATGGTAAAAATTTCAAAACTATTTTACACAAAAAGTAAGCATCACACGTTTACAGAAATAACTTTAATACTATTTTTTAGGGACTATAAGTACTATACAAACAAAAAACTATGGAAAAGTTGGCTAGGAAAAATTTCAATTTTGCAATGATAATTACGTCGATTACGTCGATCGCGGTGCTCCCGCGTTACCGTTATAGGGTTAATTCTCGGTAGATTTTGTTCAAATTTGGTATAGGGGCTTTTTTTGACCTTATCTTTCTATAGTATTTCGCGCTTGCTCAGAATCGCCCTGGGTCTGGGACCTCCCATACATTTTTTTTGAAAATTTTCAGTTTTTTGTTTTTTGCGAAAAATGTATTATATTTAGGCACTTGGTTTCCTAGCTACCCCAAAATTTCTCTAATTTTGCATCGAATGACACTTTTTTCAAGAAAATCGGTTAATAAATAAAGATTTTAGACCCGGGTTAGATTATTTTCGCAAATTTTTTTGAAAAAAAAAGTTGTCCAAAAATTCTGAAAAAAATTCTATCTATACATTTGCTTAAATTTCGATATTACTAATGTAATATCTGACTGCCCGAATCTGAAGTCCATTTTGCTCTATCTCTTACCGTTTCCGAGATATAGCGTCCTAAATTTGCGAGATTTTATAAAACATTGCTATTCCTGTTTATGCGGCGTCGATGAATTATTTGTATGGAAATAGTAAAATCCGACTCACACTTAACCCTTTTTTCATAGAAATTCGATTTTACGTAATTATGGGTGAGTTTATAGAGTTTGTATGTTCATATTTGGTATATAGTGACATGGCATTTTTGACACAAAATGACATTTTGACAGTTTTCGACACAAAATGACATTTTGACAGTTTTTAACCCAAAATGTCATTTTGACAGTTTTTGACACAAAATGACATTTTGACAGTTTTAGACCCAAAATGTCATTTTGACAGTTTTTGACACAAAATGACATTTTGAAAGTTTTTGAGACAAAATGACATTTTGACAGTTTTTGACCCAAAATGTAATTTTGACACAAAATGACATTTTGACAGTTTTTGACACAAAATGACATTTTGAAAGTTTTTGACACAAAATGACATTTTGACAGTTTTTGACCCAAAATGACATTTTGACAGTTTTTGACACAAAATGTAATTTTGACAGTTTTTGACACAAAATGACATTTTGACAGTTTTTGACAAAAAATGACATTTTGACAGTTTTTGACACAAAATGACATTTTGTCAGTTTTTGACCCAAAATGACATTTTGACAGTTTTTGACACAAAATGTCATTTTGACAGTTTTTGAAACAAAATGACATTTTGTCAGTTTTTGACCCAAAATGACATTTTGACAGTTTTTGACACAAAATGACATTTTGACAGTTTTTGACACAAAATGACATTTTGACAGTTTTTGACACAAAATGACATTTTGACAGTTTTTGACACAAAATGACATTTTGACAGTTTGTGACACAAAATGACATTTTGACAATCTGACATTCTGACATTCTGACAGTTTCACAGTTAGGGTTAGGTTAGGTTAGGTTAGGTTACTGACATTTTGACATTTTGACATTTAGGTTAGGTTAGGTTAGGTTAGGTTAGGTTAGGTTAGGTTAGGTTAGGTTAGGTTAGGTTAGGTTAGGTTAGGTTAGGTTAGGTTAGGTTAGGTTAGGGTAGGTTAGGTTAGGTTAGGTTAGGTTAGGTTAGGTTAGGTTAGGTTAGGTTAGGTTAGGTTAGGTTAGGTTAGGTTAGTTTAGGTTAGGTTAGGTTAGGTTAGGTTAGGTTAGGTTAGGTTAGGTTAGGTTAGGTTAGGTTAGGTTAGGTTAGGTTAGGTTAGGTTAGGTTAGGTTAGGTTAGGTTAGGTTAGGTTAGGTTAGGTTAGGTTAGGTTAGGTTAGGTTAGGTTAGGTTAGGTTAGGTTAGGTTAGGTTAGGTTAGGTTAGGTTAGGTTAGGTTAGGTTAGGTTAGGTTAGGTTAGGTTAGGTTAGGTTAGGTTAGGTTAGGTTAGGTTAGGTTAGGTTAGGTTAGGTTAGGTTAGGTTAGGTTAGGTTAGGTTAGGTTAGGTTAGGTTAGGTTAGGTTAGGTTAGGTTAGGTTAGGTTAGGTTAGGTTAGGTTAGGTTAGGTTAGGTTAGGTTAGGTTAGGTTAGGTTAGGTTAGGTTAGGTTAGGTTAGGTTAGGTTAGGTTAGGTTAGGTTAGGTTAGGTTAGGTTAGGTTTGGTTAGGTTAGGTTAGGTTAGGTTAGGTTAGGTTAGGTTAGGTTAGGTTAGGTTAGGTAGGTTAGGTTAGGTTAGGTTAGGTTAGGTTAGGTTAGGTTTAGGTTAGGTTAGGTTTTTTTTTTTTTTTTTTTAAAGGTTTTCTCCAGTGTCTGGTGAAGACACAGGGCCCTCGCTAGAGATACGGGCGACCCTGTGTCCGCGGTGACATATGCGATAGGTTTTTGTGGTTGATAATTATCAGATTTGTCATCGCTATTTTAAGAAATAGCGTATGCTCGATATAAAATCCGATTTTGATTTTGTGGTTGTACTTGTGGGCATATGGTCCCCAGCAGAGATACGGGCGGCCATATGTCCGTCGGTGTGGTTTAGATATGACAGTGAATTATATAAAAGTATATTTTTCCGGAATATAACAGAATTACTTATTAAGTGTATAAAATTATAATATTATGAAGTTTACGAATATGAAGTAATGTGATAATAATTTAATTTAATTTACTATATTTTTATTTTGTTGAGACGCCATGTGTTATTTTAATCGTATGATATTCTGCTGTTCAATATTAGATTTCGCTGTAAGCGAGACGGGACAGATGTGGTTTATTGCCGTGTGATTGGTATCGTGTTGGGTTTTGAATTTTAAATTGTGATTGTGGCAGTTATAGCATTTGGGTATTATGTTACGGTTGGGGCAAGATTTGTACGGTGTGTGTTTGGTCGGCGCAGTGGGAACATGGTTTTATAGCTGATTTGCAGTGGACACGTGTGTGCCCAAACTGCAGGCAGCTGAGACATTGTTTAAATGGCGAGTGCTCACTCGCGTGTACGCGTTGGTGTTCCGATGTTGAGCCTTTGTTGTTCCATGATAACTCGCCATGTTAAAGGTGGGCACTTGAAAACCGCGTGTGTAAAGGTTTGGGTTGCGGTTGGTTTGTGACGAAACACAGCTCAAGCCTGTTGTCGTCGTTCAGGGTTGCTTCTCACCGATGGGTTCTGGAGGATATTATTCCGACAAGTTCATCCTTTAGGGTATCCTTGTAGATACCCTTCAGAATGACCATCGGCGAGAGGGTCCTGGCAGGCTCAGCTTGATGGTGGTCTTATTAAGCCTGAGCAGCGTTTCGTCACGTTGGTGTTTGTTTTCAAATCGATGCGTATTTTTGTAAGTCGTGAGGGTTTTAATTTGGTTGGTGCAAAGTTTTCATTTTTTAAAAGATATTTGTTGTCTGAAGGTGCCCAATGCCTCAGTCGTTGTTTTGGCTGAATCAACCGTCGCAACAGTGCGGGGTTGTGTTTCTGGGCTTAGCTGGAGTTGTTGCGGAGCTGCTCGCTGTAGGTGGGCGTCTGGACTCCTCAATGCAACCAGATTCCTTTTCGCTGATTGCTGTCTTGACCAGCTTCGCTGAGGGCTCTTTGCTCCTCCCGAATCTGGTCAAGTTCCGCCTGGACAAGTAGCCACGACGTTCCTTGCTTCCTCCTTCAAATTGTCGTCAGGGTCGGTTTGAACTCCTTTCGACGACTGATCTGTAGGGTTGGGAGTTTGTAACAGGATGTTACGAATTTGTGTACGCATCTGTGTAGCGTAACTGTCGAGATGGATGCAATATTTTAGCCGAGGTCTTGATTTCACGCTTATTTTCTATTGTAACGCTTCTATGGGTTTTTGTGGTTTCAAGATTATCCAGTATGTTTTAGTTTTCGAATCCAATGTCGCCGGCGAGTTCTCGAGCAACTCTAAAACTGGATGTAAGTTTGCATCGCGAACTGGCGATGGTACTTGTATCGCGCCGGGCAGGTGTCTCCGGCGGTGAGAAATATAGGTTGTCGAGGTCCTCCCAAATTTACATCCAAACTTTCCAAACTCATTTTTAATCTTTAATTCTAGCAGTGATATTTAGGACAAAATTGGAATGAGGGGTTGATAGGGATAATTTTTCTAAACTATAGAAAATCAATAATAATCTAAATAGGATAAATAGACAGAAGAATGAATTTTTGAAGTTTGAAGATTTTAAAGATGTAGAAGAAAGAGTACGAAAATTGAAATTATTAGGTAACAAGACGTTGCTAAGGAAAATCAGATATAAGGAAAGATAGAGCTTATGAAGCCCTATTAGGAAATGTAAGTCAGGTAAAAGTATAGGATGGACCAGATTGAAGATATAAATTTTTGAAGCTAAATTTTTAAAGGGCCGAAAAAGTGAATTTTGAAAAATTTTGAAAGAAAAAGATATCCAAATGTACAGAAACTATTAAAAACTAAGAAGAAACAATTAAAAGGAACCGATAGACACCAAAAAGAAGAAGATCGGACAAATAGGCGAAGAGATATGAATTTTTAAAGATTGAAGATTTTGAAGATAGTCTGAAAAAGAGGAAAATGGGAATATCTCCGGAACTAGAAGAGTCCCGGAGGTCGGGATAGTCTCAAATGAAAGAGCAAAATTAGGAGAGCATATATTCCGAAAATGGGGTAAATAGGGGTATGTTAGGGGTATTTGCGAAAGCTGGGTTAGGTTAGGTTAGGTTAGGTTAGGTTAGGTTAGGTTAGGTTAGGTTAGGTTAGGTTAGGTTAGGTTAGGTTAGGTTAGGTTAGGTTAGGTTAGGTTAGGTTAGGTTAGGTTAGGTTAGGTTAGGTTAGGTTAGGTTAGGTTAGGTTAGGTTAGGTTAGGTTAGGTTAGGTTAGGTTAGGTTAGGTTAGGTTAGGTTAGGTTAGGTTAGGTTAGGTTAGGTTAGGTTAGGTTAGGTTAGGTTAGGTTAGGTTAGGTTAGGTTAGGTTAGGTTAGGTTAGGTTAGGTTAGGTTAGGTTAGGTTAGGTTAGGTTAGGTTAGGTTAGGTTAGGTTAGGTTAGGTTAGGTTAGGTTAGGTTAGGTTAGGTTAGGTTAGGTTAGGTTAGGTTAGGTTAGGTTAGGTTAGGTTAGGTTAGGTTAGGTTAGGTTAGGTTAGGTTAGGTTAGGTTAGGTTAGGTTAGGTTAGGTTAGGTTAGGTTAGGTTAGGTTAGGTTAGGTTAGGTTAGGTTAGGTTAGGTTAGGTTAGGTTAGGTTAGGTTAGGTTAGGTTAGGTTAGGTTAGGTTAGGTTAGGTTAGGTTAGGTTAGGTTAGGTTAGGTTAGGTTAGGTTAGGTTAGGTTAGGTTAGGTTAGGTTAGGTTAGGTTAGGTTAGGTTAGGTTAGGTTAGGTTAGGTTAGGTTAGGTTAGGTTAGGTTAGGTTAGGTTAGGTTAGGTTAGGTTAGGTTAGGTTAGGTTAGGTTAGGTTAGGTTAGGTTAGGTTAGGTTAGGTTAGGTTAGGTTAGGTTAGGTTAGGTTAGGTTAGGTTAGGTTAGGTTAGGTTAGGTTAGGTTAGGTTAGGTTAGGTTAGGTTAGGTTAGGTTAGGTTAGGTTAGGTTAGGTTAGGTTAGGTTAGGTTAGGTTAGGTTAGGTTAGGTTAGGTTAGGTTTTTTTTTTTTTTTTTTTTTTTAAAGGTTTTCCAGTGTCTGGTGAAGACACAGGGCCCTCGCTAGAGATACGGGCGACCCTGTGTCCGCGGTGACATATGCGATAGGTTTTTGTGGTTGATAATTATCAGATTTGTCATCGCTATTTTTAAGAAATAGCGATGCTCGATATAAAAATCCGATTTTGATTTTGTGGTTGTACTTGTGGGCATGATGGTCCCCGCAAGAGATACGGGCGGCCATATGTCCGTCGGTGTGGTTTAGATATGACAGTTAATTATATAAAAGTATATTTTTCCGGAATATAACAGAATTACTTTATTAAGTTTATAAAATTATAATATTATGAATTTACGAATATGAAGTAATGTGATAATAATTTAATTTAATTTACTATATTTTTATTTGTTGAGACGCCATGTGTTATTTTAATCGTATGATATTCTGCTTTCAATATTAGATTTCGCTGAAGCGAGGACGGGGACAGATGTGGTTTATTGCCGTGTGATTGGTATCGTGTTGGGTTTTGAATTTTAAATTGTGATTGTGGCAGTTATAGCATTTGGGTATATGTTACGGTTGGGGCAAGATTTGTACGTGTGTGTTGGTCGGCGCAGTGGGAACATGGTTTTATAGCTGATTTGCAGTGGACACGTGTGTGCCCAAACTGCAGGCAGCTGAGACATTGTTTTAAATGGCGAGTGCTCACCTCGCGTGTACGCGTTGGTGTTCGATGTTGAGCCTTTGTTGTTCCATGATAACTCGCCATGTTAAAGGTGGGCACTTGAAAACCGCGTTGTAAGGTTGGGTGTGCGGTTGTTTGTGACGAACACAGCTCAAGCCTGTTGTCGTCGTTCAGGGTTGCTCTCACCGATGGGTTCTGGGAGGATATTATTCCGACAAGTTCATCCTTTAGGGTATCCTTGTATATACCCTTCAGAATGACCATCGCGAGAGGGTCCTGGCAGGCTCAGCTTTGATGGTGGTCTTATTAAGCCTGAGCAGCGTTTCGTCACGTTGGTGTTTGTTTTCAAATTCGATGCGTATTTTTGTAGTCGTGAGGGGTTTTAATTTGGTTGGTGCAAAGTTTTCATTTTTAAAGATATTTGTTGTCTGAAGGTGCCGCAATGCCTCAGTCGTTGTTTTGGCTGAATCAACCGTTCGCAACAAGTGCGGGGTTGTTTCTGGGCTTAGCTGGAGTTTTGCGGAGCTGCTCGCTGTAGGTAGGGCGTCTGGACTCCTCAATGCAACCAGATTCCTTTTTCGCTGATTGCTGTCCTTGACCAGTTCGCTGAGGGCTCTTTGCTCCTCCCGAATCTGGTCAAGTTCCGCCTGGACAGTAGCCACGACGTTCCTTGCTTCCTCCTGCAAATTGTCGTCAGGGTCGGTTTGAACTCCTTTCGACGACTGATCTGTAGGGGTGGGAGTTTGTAACAGGATGTTACGAATTTGTGTACGCATCTGTGTAGCGTAAACTGTCGAAGATGGATGCAATATTTTTAGCCGAGGTCTTGATTTCACGCTTATTTTCTATTGTAACGCTTCTATGGGTTTTTGTGGTTTCAAGATTATCCAGTATGGTTTTTAGTTTCGAATCCAATGTCGCCGGCGAGTTCCTCGAGCAACTCTAAAATGGATGTAAGTTTGCATCGCGAACTGGCGATGGTACTTGTTCGCGCCGGGCAGGTGTCCTCCGGCGGTGAGAAATATAGGTTGTCGAGGTCCTCCAAATTTACATCCAAACTTTCCAAACTCATTTTTAATCTTTAATTCCTAGCAGTGATATTTAGGACAAAATTGGAATGAGGGTTGATAGGGATAATTTTTCTAAACTATAGAAATCAATAATAATCTAAATAGGATAAATAGGACAGAAGAAATGAATTTTGAAGTTTGAAGATTTTTAAAGATGTAGAAGAAAGAGTACGAAAAATTGAAATTATTAGGTAACAAGACGTTGCTAAGGGAAAATCAGATATAAGGAAAGATAGAGCTTATGAAGCCCTATTAGGAAATGTAATCAGTAAAATATAGGATGGACCAGATTGAAGAT